>NC_069504.1:839872282-840012282 GCF_027579735.1 Bombina bombina | reverse complement strand
ATTGGTTTCAGCTTGTCGGACTCTTCAGTCTCAATCATTCTCTTCAGTAGCTATCTGCATGGAAGTTTTAGGTCTCATGACTGCAGCATCGGACGCTGTTATGGTATAACCCGGATACCAAGGGTTAATACCAGATGAAAGATGTCCTGAATATGGAATCAGCAACACACAACCCAGCTAATTCCCCCCTCAAACATGAGACCAGGCTCCACATTGAAGGTAAAAACAGAATGCACTTTATTGAGGGCTATATGCCCAGTATTTATGCAGGTTTGAGACCAGATGGGGGGTTGGCAGTATTGTACATTAGGTAGAGGGAAGACGCCCTTTTTCATGATACAATAGAATTACATTACTTAAGCAGATAAACAATTTAAACACAAGAAAACAATGGAGTCCTTATCACCAACAGTCTGACTCTGGAGGTGATTAAACAATGTGAATGCTTATCACTAAAACTTAATTACAGTACACAATAGCTGATGCTAGCAAACCTGTCTTTAGAAAATAGCTTCTCAAAGCAGAACAAAGTTAACCCTTCCAGTACTGACAGAGGGGTCTGTCACAGACGCGATCCCCTTTGCTCGTTATCATATGAGACCTTCAGCTTTGTATGCTGAATCAATGGTGCAGGGATTATACAAGGATATCACAAGTAATATATTTAAATCCCAATGTTCGAGTATCTCTGACTTGGTGGTTAGATCAACATTGTATAGTTCTAGGGGCCTCTTGTTCATCCAACCTGGACTGTGATCACAACAGGTGCGAGTCTTTCAGGTTGGGGAGCTGTTTGGGGATCTCTGACAGCACAAGGGATTTGGAAATCTCAAGAGGCGAGATTACCAATCAATATTTTGGAACTCCGTGCAATTTTCAGGGCTCTTCAGATTTGGCCTCTATAGAAGAGAGAATCGTTCATTTGTTTTCAGACAGACAATATCAGAACTGGGGCATATGTCAATCATCAGGGTGGGAATCACAGTCCCCTAGCTATGAAAGAAGTATCAGAAGAAGTGGAAGAACCAGACGCCAACTGACGGAGGCTTAGTGGGGTTTAAAAGTTAAAATAACAGAAATTTATTGCTCATTAAAACAATAACATATATGGATATAATAATAAATACAATAAAATTCCTAGTCTATGGATCCAAGACTGTTTACAGGGTAAAAATGTTGCAATAAAATAATCAGTACAATAAAAATTATATTGGGTTCATGTAGATAAAGATAGTAATAGTTAAGAAAATAGAAGAGTCTTCTCAAAAAAAATTATATATAAATATATATCCTACTGTACTTTAGATAAGACCCTGCTGCGATCAGAGGTTATACAAAATTGTCCATAAGTTGATGTTCAGTGCAATGGGTATCGGTATTAATTATATTGGTGAATAGAAAACAACAGTCAAATGTTGAATATTCAGTATTCAATATCAGTTCCTAAATTGTGTCCTAATGTGATAATCCAAAAGATGCAATCCAAAAATAACTTAAAAGCCAAAGTTAAGCATCTATTGGATTATCACAGGAAACAACTTAGGAACTGATATTGAATACTGAATATTCAACATTTGACTGTTGTTTTCTATTCACCAATATAATTAATACCTATATAACATCAACTTATGGACAATTTTGTATAACCTCTGATCGCAGCAGGGTCTTATCTAAAGTACAGTAGGATATATATTTATATATATATTTTTTGAGAAGACTCTTCTATTTTCTTAACTATTACTATCTTTATCTACATGAACCCAATATAATTTTTATTGTACTGATTATTTTATTGCAACATTTTTACCCTGTAAACAGTCTTGGATCCATAGACTAGGAATTTTATTGTATTTATTATTGTATCCATATATGTTATTGTTTTAATAAGCAATAAATTTCTGTTATTTTAACTTTTAAACCCCACTAAGCCTCCGTCAATTGGCGCCTGGTTCTTCCACTTCTTCTGATTTGTTTACCACTGGTGACAGCTAGGGTTTCACCATTTTCCGGGCAGAGTGGTGTCAGTTGGCGCTTACGTAGAAACTCTTTCCCAACTATGAAAAAAGTATCTCAGATATTTTCTTGGGCGGAATCCAGCTCTTATCTAATTTCTGCGGTACATATCCCAGATGTAGACAATTGGGAAGCGGATTATCTCAGCCGTCAAACTTTACATCCGGGGGAGTGGTCCCTCCATCCAGATTTGTTTTCTCAGGTTGTTCAGATGTGGGGTCTTCCAGAAATAGATCTGATGGCTTCTCATCTAAACAAGAAACTTCCCAGGTACCGGTCCAGGGATCTTCAAGCGGAAGCAGTGGATGCGTTGACACTTCCTTGGTGTTACCAATCTGCTTATATTTTCCTGCCTCTAGCTCTTCTTCCAAGAGTGATCTCCAAAATTATCATGGAACAATCATTTGTGTTGCTGGTAGCTCCAGCATGGCCTCACAGGTTTTGGTATGCGGATCTTGTTCGGATGTCTAGTTGTCAACCTTGGCTACTTCCATTAAGGCTGGATTTTCTGTCCCAAGGTCAGTTTTTCCATCAGGATCTCAAATCGTTAAATTTGAAGGTATGGAAATTGAACGCCTAGTGCTTAGTCATAGAGGTTTCTCTGACTCAGTGATTAATACTATGTTACAGGCTCATAAATGTTTCTAGAAAGATTTATTATTGAGTTTGGAAGACTTATATTTCATGGTGATAATAGGCCATATTGATATTTGTGTGGAATAAGGTATGAGACTAAGGGTTAAAGGGACAGTCTACACCAGATTTGTTATTGTTTAAAAAGATATATAATCCCTTTTATCCATTCCTCAGTTTTGCACAACCAGCACAGTTATATAAATACACTTTTTACCTCTGCAGAGGCTTAGATACAAGATAATTACAAACTGCCCCCTTTATTTCAGTTATTTTGACAGACATCCATTTTAGCCAATCAGAGCTGGCTCACTGGAACTCAACGTGCGTGAGCACAGTGTTATCTATATGACACACATGAACTTTCACCCTCTAGTGGTGAAACACTGTCATGAGAGAAGAGGCAGCCTTCAAGGGCTTAGAAATTATCATATGAACCTCCTAGGTTTAGCTTTCAACTAAGAATACCAAGAGAACAAAGCAAAATTGGTGATAAAAGTAAATTGGAAAATTGTTTAAAATTACATTCTCTATCCGAATCATGAAAGTTTATTTTGGACTAGACTGTCCCTTTAAAACATTAATCATGCTAAGGTGTGTTTTTAAGTATCTATAGTATAAAAGATTCATGTTGTAGGTCTGAGTACGGCTATGTAAGCTGAAACGCGTTAGACTATTGTGTCTGAGCATGTTCTTCTGTTTTTATGACAACCTGCTGTTTTTAAAAGATGTTTGCAAATAAAGCATTCAAGTTTTTTTTATACAAAGCACCTCCGCTTGGAAATAGTTCTTTGTTTCTACATACAAGGTTCTGGAGTGGCCATCTCAGTCTCCTGACCTTAATATCATTGAGCCACTCTGGGGAGATCTCAAACGTGGAGTTCATGCAAAACAGCCCAAGAATTTACAGGAACTGGAGGCTTTTTGCCAGGAAGAATGGGCAGCTTTACCATCTGAGAAGATAAAGAGCTTCATCCACAAATACCACACAAGACTTCAAACTCTCATTGATGTTAAAGGGACATAAAACCCATTTTTTTTTTCTTTCATGATTTAGATAGAACATAAAATGTTAAACAACTTTCTAATTTACTTCTATTATATTGTCTTTGTTTTCCTTATTTGAAAAGCAGAAATGTAAGCTCAAACATGTGCACGTGTCTGCAGCACTATGTAGCAGCAGTTTTGCAACAATGTTATACATTAGCAGTAGCACTAGAAGGCAGCACTATTTCCTGTCCTGTAGTGCTTCAGGCATGTGCACGCTACCTACCTAGGTATCTCTTTAACAAAGAATAACATGAGAATGAAACATTTTTGATAATAGAAGTAAATTGGAAACTTTTTAAAAATTGTATTCGCTATCTGAATAACAAAAGAGAATTTTTGGGTTTAATGTCCCTTTAAAGGGGGCAATACACAGTATTAAGAACTAGGGTATGTAAACTTTTGATCAGGGTCATTTGGGTAGTTTCTGTTGTCATTATGACTTAAAAAGAGTAAACACAGTTGATTGATAATAAATGGCTTCAGCCAAACACTAACCATGAGTGAAAGAAAAGTTTGTGTTATCATTCATATTCTCTGAAAAATGGCCAAGACATCATAAATTCTTCAAGGGTATGTAAACTTATGAGCACAACTGTAAGTCCGCCACACCTTATAGTAGATGCGCAGAGTAACCGGCTTACAAGCTGCAATCAAAGTGTCTATGACACTCTCAGAGAAACCTCTATTGGATAAGACTAACCGTTCAATCTCCATGCAGTCAGCCTCAGAGAATCTAGATTTCTTTCTAATGACACGGTGAGTCCACGGATCATCATAATTACTGTTGGGAATATCACTCCTGACCAGCAGGAGGAGGCAATGAGCACCACAGCAAAAGCTGTTAAATACCACTCCCCTACCCACAATCCCCAGTCATTCTCTTTGCTTGTATCAGTTGCAAGGAGGGGTAAAGTTAGGTGTCTGATTCTTCAATCAAGAGTTTATTTTTTAAGCAGAGCAAGTTTGCTCTGGTTTTTTGGTGGTTTAGCCGTAGTCCATGTCAGTCTCTTCAGTAGAGCAGTGGTGGCTTTTAAGCATTTGGGAACTTGTGGGGTATAATCCCCACTGTGCCTCCCAAGTAGTTTGATGCTGCCCTTGTTTGAAAGCCTGAGTAGGTTTACTCAGCATTTTCTTTTTTCCACAGGACCATGTGAGGTAGGAAACCCCTCTCATACCAAGTGAGCTGTCCTGCTGCCGGGCAGATTTTCATTGAGGTAAGTACCTATTTTTTATTCTCTGACTGAAAGAGGGGAATCCTGGCACTTTGACAGTTAATTCTGTTTGGGATGTACGATCAGCCTATTAGGGGTTAATGGACTATTGGTATGGTAGTTTTGCAGGCACTGGGGATGTTATGGAGGCTCAGTTTATTAGATTATTTTGTTTGTTTAGTGTACATTATTTTCATGTGTTTCTTTTGGCCACGCCCACGATAGACGGGCTTCTCTGAGGCGGCAAGGACGTTCTGCGCGCTCTTTTTTCCATGTCCTGTGGGTTCCGGATGTTGCAGCTCTGTTGCGTAGCTCCTCAGAGGTGGTTCAGCGTTCTCTTGTGTCGGCTGGTGCGGCTGTGTGGGAGTTCGGATTGTTTTCTACTTTTGTTTCCGGCAGCCAGGAGGTCAGGTAGGCACCTCAGCAGAGCTTTGCTGAGGTGTGGAGTTTTCCTGTTGTTTTTGTAGGGCCGCTGCTCTGCTGTTAAAGTATTAGAGTGTCTGTCTGTATTACAGGGACAGTAACGTTTGTGTCACCTTTGGATTCCATATTGAGAAAAAAAAAATTTCTGCAGATGTTTCTGTATTTTTTTCATGTAATTGGCAAGAGTCCATGAGCTAGTGACGTATGGGATATACATTCCTACCAGGAGGGGCAAAGTTTCCCAAACCTCAAAATGCCTATAAATACACCTCCCACCACACAGTTTTACAAACTTTCCCTCCAATGGAGGTGGTGAAGTAAGTTTGTTCTTGATTTTCATTATTTCTTCTCTGATAAGCGCTTCAATGCATTCTGAAGCCCAATTCCTCTCAGAGTACAGTGTTTGTGAGAGGGATGTGAATAGAGTATCACCTATTGATTTTTATGGTTTCTCTCACAGGAAATCTTTTCAAGGGTTCTCTGTTATCAGTCGTAGGGATTCATCTACTACTTCCCTTTTCCGATCAACGATATACTCTTATACCATTACCTCTGTTGAGTTTTCAGTACTGGTTTGGCTATCTGCTATATGTGGATGGGTGTCTTTCGGTAAGTATGTATCATTATTTAAGACACTCTCAGCTATGGGTGGCGCTTTATGTATTTTTCTAAAGTTCTAAATATATGTGTTTACTAATATTTGGCACAAATCAGGTCTATGTATATTTCCCTTTGCAGTCTAGCAGTTTCAGTATGGGAATCATGTTTTAGGAAATTATTTTTTTAATATTTTCTTACCTGGGGTTTAGTCCTTTTTTCCTATTTGACTTGTTTTTCCTTAAAATTTGCATGCAAATCTATGCGAGGGAGGGAGCAAAATGCTGTTATTTATTGCGTCATTCTTGGCGCAAGAATTTTTTGGCGCAAATGTGCATCTATGATGCTGCAAGTTCGTAATTTCCTGCGTCTTAGTTAACGCCAGGTTGTTTGGCGCGGTTGTGTCTGTTATGACGCGAGTTGCGTCATTTCCGGATGTTTGTTGGCTCCAAAAAAAGTTTATACTTCCTTTTGATTCGTGCGTCATACTTGGCACAAAAAAAAACATTTTGGTTTTATTTTACCCCACTTCCTATATGCTCCTTGCCTTCTTTATGCTCAGAGAGCTATGCTATTTGGTTTTTTTTGCCTATTTTAGCATTTGAATTTTTTCCCATTCCTGAAACTGCTATATAAGGAAATAAGATACTTTTGTTTAAATGTTATTTTTTCTTTTACATATAACAAGATGTCTCAATCTGATCCTGTCTCAGAAGCTGCTATAGGAAGCATGCTGCCTGAACACAATTCTACCAAGGCTAAGTGTATCTGTTGTAAACTAGCAGAGATTATATCACCGGCTGTAGTATGTAAAAGTTGTCATGATAAGCTTTTGCATGCCGAAAATGTTTCTATTAGTACTAGTACATTATCTGTTGTTCCATCAACATCTAATGTACATAATATCCCTGTTGATATGAAAAATTATATTGCTGATGTGATACAGAAGGCTATGACTGCTATTCCACCTTCTAATAAACGTAAAAGGTCTTTTAAAACTTCTCATGATACTGATGAATTTTGTAATGACCGACAACATACTGATATATCCACTTCTGATGAGGATCTCTCTGACTCAGAAGATCCTGCTTCAGATATTGACATTGATAAATCAACGTATCTTTTTAAGATTGAGTATATTTGTTCTTTGTTGAAGAAGTATTGGTTACTTTGGATATTGAGGAGTCTGGTCCTCTTGATAACAAATCCAGTAAACATTTAAATTCTGTTTATAAACATCCTGGGATTACTCCTGAGGTTTTCCCTGTTCTTGATGCTATTTC
Source organism: Bombina bombina (assembly GCF_027579735.1). Classification (NCBI taxonomy): domain Eukaryota; kingdom Metazoa; phylum Chordata; class Amphibia; order Anura; family Bombinatoridae; genus Bombina; species Bombina bombina. The sequence continues at coordinate 840,005,072 of NC_069504.1, read as the reverse complement.
TGATGTGATTGCTAAGGAATGCTAAGCCTGGTACTTCTTTTGTTCCTCCTTCTAGGTTTAAAAGGTTGTACCCTTTGCCAGTGGCTAATTTACTCCCTAAGGTTGATGGGGCTATTTCTACTCTTGCCAAGTAGTGATTTCGCAAACCTAAAAATTTCGGTTCGCGAACGGCGGACTCGAACTTCCGCTACTGTTGGCGAACCGGGCGAACCGCCATTGACTTCAATAGGCAGGCGAACTTTAAAACCCACAGGGACTCTTTCTGGCCACAATAGTGATGGAAAAGTTGTTTCAAGGGGACTAACACCTTGACTGTGGCATGCCGGAGGGGGATCCATGGCAAAACTCCCACGGAAAATTACATAGTTGATGCAGAGTCTGGTTTTAAGCCATAAAGGGCCTAAATCACCTTACATTCCTAAATTGTTTGGAATAACGTGCTTTAAAACATCAGGTATGATGTTGTATCGATCAGGTAGTGTAAGGGTTACGCCCGCTTCACAGTGACAGACCAAACTCACCGTGTAACGCACCGCAAACAACCGCAAACAGGCCATTTGCACAACCACGAGATAGATAGATTTGATAGATAGATGCATAGATTACATAGATCAATAGATGCAATATACATATGATAGATACAAATTACATAGATCAATAGATGCAATATACATTTGATAGATACGAATTACATAGATCAATCGATGCAATATACATTTGATAGATACGAATTACATAGATCAATAGATGCAATATACATTTGATAGATACGAATTACATAGATCAATAGATGCAATATACATTTGATAGATACGATTGATAGTTAGATAGATTTGATAGATAAATAGTCTTAGATAGATTTGATAGATATATAATTTCCCAGACAGAGAATTACAAGACGTGCGGTCTGTGGGACCCTTGGTAAGGTTCCCAGAGGCAGTTGCGCCGCCAGGGGATGTGCATATGGCATGGATTTTCAGAACCGGGAGATGGAAAAAGATTACATAGATCAATAGATGCAATATAGATTTGATAGATACGATTTACATAGATCAATAGATGCAATATACATTTGATATATACGAATTACATAGATCAATAGATGCAATATATATTTGATAGATACGAATTACATAGATCAATAGATGCAATATACATTTGATAGATACGAATTACATAGATCAATAGATGCAATATACATTTGATAGATACGATTGATAGTTAGATAGATTTGATAGATAAATAGTCTTAGATAGATTTGATAGATATATAATTTCCCAGACAGAGAATTACAAGACATGCGGTCTGGGACCCTTGGTAAGGTTCCCAGAGGCAGTTGCGCCGCCAGGGGACGTGTATATGGCATGGATTTTCAGAACCGGGAGATGGAAAAAGATTACATAGATCAATAGATGCAATATAGATTTGATAGATACGATTTACATAGATCAATAGATGCAATATACATTTGATATATACGAATTACATAGATCAATAGATGCAATATACATTTGATAGATACGAATTACATAGATCAATAGATGCAATATACATTTGATAGATACGAATTACATAGATCAATAGATGCAATATACATTTGATAGATATGAATTACATAGATCAATAGATGCAATATACATTTGATAGATACGATTTACATAGATCAATAGATGCAATATACATTTCATAGATACGAGTTACATAGATTAATAGATGCAATATATATTTGATAGATACGATTGATAGATAGATTCGATAGATAAATAGATAGATTTGATAGATATATAATTTCCCTGACAGAGAATTACAAGACGTGCGGTCTGAGACCCATGGTAAGGTTCCCAGAGGCAGTTGCGCCGCCAGGGGACGTGTATATGGCATGGATTTTCAGAACCGGGAGATGGAAAAAGATGCTTGGTTGGTCCTCCTGCTTCAAATATGGGGCACTGCGCGTGCAATCTATTGTGCCACCAGATATGAGTGGTGTGTTAAGTAGTACTATTCTTAGCAGTTTAATACCTGTTACTCCCCCTATCGGGGGAGGTGTATATGGCATGGATTTTAGGAACCAGGAGATGGAAAAAGATGCTTGGTCGGTCCTCCTACTTCAAATTTGGCCGAAACACAAGTGGCTGTCACAAAACAGTCCGGCCAAGAGATAGATAGATTTGATAGATAGATACATAGATTACATAGATCAATAGATGCAATATACATTGGATAGATACAAATTACATAGATCAATAGATGCAATATACATTTGATAGATACAAATTACATAGATCAAAAGATGCAATATACATTTGATAGATACGAATTACATAGATCAATAGATGCAATATACATTTGATAGATATGATTTACATAGATCAATAGATGCAATATACATTTGATAGATACGAATTACATAGATCAATAGATGCAATATACATTTGATAGATATGAATTACATAGATCAATAGATGCATTATACATTTGATAGATACGAATTAAATAGATAAATAGATGCAATATACATTTGATAGATACGAATTACATAGATCAATAGATGCAATATACATTTGATAGATACGATTGATAGTTAGATAGATTTGATAGATAAATAGTCTTAGATAGATTTGATAGATATATAATTTCCCAGACAGAGAATTACAAGACATGCGGTCTGGGACCCTTGGTAAGGTTCCCAGAGGCAGTTGCGCCGCCAGGGGACGTGTATATGGCATGGATTTTCAGAACCGGGAGATGGAAAAAGATTACATAGATCAATAGATGCAATATAGATTTGATAGATACGATTTACATAGATCAATAGATGCAATATACATTTGATATATACGAATTACATAGATCAATAGATGCAATATACATTTGATAGATACGAATTACATAGATCAATAGATGCAATATACATTTGATAGATACGAATTACATAGATCAATAGATGCAATATAAATTTGATAGATACGAATTGCATAGATCAATAGATGTAATATACATTTGATAGATACGATTGATAGTTAGATAGATTTGATAGATAAATAGATAGCTTTGATAGATATATAATTTCCCAGACAGAGAATTACAAAGACGTGCAGTCTGGGACCCATGGTAAGGTTACTTCCATTTGCACAATCGAGTACAGGTTGGGGTCCGGGATTGCCTTTTGTGCAAAGAAATTGTGGCCGGGTACCTTCCACTGCGGTGTCCCCTATCAGGGGACGTGTATATGGCATGGATTTTAGGAACCGGGAGATGGAAAAAGATGCTTGGACACCCAGTACAGGTCGTTCTCCATCAGCCTTTTTATACGAGGGTCCCCGACCCTCAACAGGCACGACAGCATGAAAGACCCCATATGCCATGACTTTTTTTTGCACAATCGAGTACAGGTATGGCATCGATTTTAGGAACCCGGAGATAATTTTTAGGAATCTGGAGATGGAAAAAGATGCTTTGACACCCAGTACAGGTCGTTCTCCTTCAGCCTTTTTATACGAGGGTCCCTGACCCTCAACATGCACGACAGCATGAAAGACCCCATATGCCATTACTTCCTTTTGCACAATCGAGTACAAGTATGGCATCGATTTTAGGAACCCGGAGATAATTTTTAGGAATCTGGAGATGGAAAAAGATGCTTTGACACCCAGTACAGGTCGTTCTCCTTCAGCCTTTTTATACGAGGGTCCCTGACCCTCAACATGCACGACAGCATGAAAGACCCCATATGCCATGACTTCCTTTTGCACAATCGAGTACAGGTATGGCATCGATTTTAGGAACCCGGAGATAATTTTTAGGAACCGGGAGATGGAAAAAGATGCTTGGTCGGTCCTCCTACTTCAAATTTGGGGCACTGCACGTGCAATCTACTGTACCACCAGATATGAGTGGTGTGTTAAGTAGTACTATTCTTAGCAGTTTAATCCCTGTTATGTGCCTTTTTTTTGGTTTGGGTTTTGAAGCCACAGTGCAGCACCAGAGGCCAGAAAAATTAGCCATGTACACATGCCTGAAAAATTAGGTATTGTTGCAGCCGCTGCTGTAGCAGCGGCCAGGAAAATTGATGTTTGTTTGACAGTTAGAAAGTGCCCTAAAACATTGCGGCTTGAACCCTAGTTGTTGGCGGATAAGTCACACAAGTCATCCGGCATTCGAAGATAAAATACAGCAGCGTGTGTACCATTTTTAGCCCAAGGCAGCTCATCTCATCAGGCCTTTTTTACTCGAATGTATCTCCCAATGTCAGTCCCTTCGGGATCCATCCCTCATTCATTTTAATAAAGGTGAGATAATCAAGACTTTTTTGACCTAGGCGACTTCTCTTCTCAGTGACAATACCTCCTGCTGCACTGAAGGTCCTTTCTGACAGGACACTTGAAGCGGGGAAGGCCAGAAGTTTGATAGCAAATTGGGATAGCTCAGGCCACAGGTCAAGCCTGCACACTCAGTAGTCAAGGGGTCCATCGCTCCTCAGAGTGTCGAGATCCGCAGTTAATGCGAGGTAGTCTGCTACCTGTCGGTTGAGTTTGAGACTGAGGCTGGATCCCGAAGGGCTGTGGCGATGCATAGGAGTTAAAAAGGTCCACATGTCCTCCATCAACAACACGTCTGGAAAGCATGCTGTCCTTGCCGGCGTGGTTGTGGGAGGAGGAGGATTACTTTCATCTCTTCCCCTGTTAGATTCCCGTTGTGCTGTGACATCACCCTTATACGCTATGTAAAGCATACTTTTTAATTTATTTTTTAACTGCTCCATCCTTTCCGACTTGCAGGAATTCGGTAACATTTCAGTCACTTTATGCTTATACCGGGGGTCTAGTAGCGTGGACACCCAGTACAGTTTGTTCTCCTTCAGCTTTTTTATATGAGTGTCCCTCAACAGGCACGACAGCATGAAAGACCCCATTTGCACAAGGTTGGATGCCGAGCTACTCATGTCCCGTTCCTCGTCCTCACTGATCTCACTGAAGGTATCTTCTTCCCCCCAGCCACGTACAACACCATGGGTACCAGATAGGTGACAACGAGCACTCTGGGATGCCTGTTGTGCTTGGTCTTCCTCCTCCTCCTCAAAGCCACATTCCTCCTCTGACTCCTCTTCCTCACAATCCTCTTCCTGTATTGCCGCTGGTCCAGCAAGCGATGCTGATAAGGCTAAGAAACAAGGGGTGTGTATCAAACTGTTTGTGAGACAGACTGGCCTACCTCTAGGTTTGCAAAAAATCTCACAAATTTGCAACCATGGATGCTAGACAGGACAACAGAAAGAGTTAGAGGTGGCGCCTACGGCTAGCTGTCTTGAAATAAATAAAAAAATAAAAAAGTGATAATTTTATAAGATCAAATAGTGTGAATCAACGTAATATTATTAAAAAAGTGTTTTGTACAAAAATATTGGAAGAGTGAATAAATAAAATATTTTATTAAAAATGAATATATTAAAACACAATAATGATGGTATATAATGTATTCAATATAGTAAAAAATTTATTGAAACCCAACAATTACTGGATACGTGACTTGGTGGCTGGATTCTATAGTAGGGATGTATATTTACTAGATGCAGGTTGAAAATCAAGTAAGCGCAATATACTTCAAAAAAAGATATAATAATTATATCAATAGACACTTAAAAAGGCTCAAAAAAAGAAAGAAAAAAATTCAAAAAAGTTCAGAAAAAATGAACAAAAGAAAAAAATAATAAGAAAAAATATATTGAAAAAAATGAAAAAATATATATATATATGAGAGAATAAAAATTATATAAAAGCAATGTTTCTATTTACGTTTAAAAATGCTGCAGCAAAAAAAAAGGGGGTAATAAAAGCTGACACTTGAAACTTTGTGTGCAATCAACTTCTTTGGAAACGAATGTGTTTCTGGATATATATGCAAAGTCTCTAGGTTCCCACGTGGATCTTTTAATCTTCACAACAATCCTAGAAGTTATATATCATCTCCTGAAGAGTTAGTAAAAGTCTAAAATGTTGCTATTGTTGCACTGTAGCCATAGAGACTTGTAATCCGAAAATTCTGATAGTGTGTATCAATTTCAATGTTAGTATTGAAAGTAAGGTATATATGAGTCTTCTTCTATAACAATGTTGCAAATTCTTGCTAAGGTGTAATTCCTTTAAAAGCGGAGCAACCAATGTTGTTTTAAAGGGGCTCACTTGCAGTTTTAAGGTAAATCTCTTGACATATATTTTTATGTGTTGCGTGAAATCTTTTCATATGGGGCAAGAATTCTTTCTACAATCTTGTGTATGTTATATTGTCTTCATAGACATACAAATGAAAAGAATCTCTTACCCGATCCTACAATAGTTCTGTTTGCAGCGACGCCAATAATAGTGTGTAGTGGCGTTTTTCTCTGGACCGGAAGAAGCTGTGTAAAGAAGGATCCGATCCTCACATACCTTCCTTAGTATCGGTAAAGAGGTGAAAGAAATCTTTTCCGCGATCTGCCAAGAAGCTCCTATCGTCCAGTGAGTTAAAGAATTTTCACTTTCAGGTGGACGGTTTTGGGAGCAAAAGGAAACTATAACTGGCCAGTTATTCGAAGAGTAAATGCTGGAGCTGGTTATCTTCTACGCGTTTCGGCTTTTAGGACACAAGCCTTTATCAAGTATACCAGATCCGGCTTCTCCCAGGTATTTAAAGGGTTTCCTGTTAACCCTTCATGGCTGGAACAAAATTTTGTTAACGTGTGCAAGTTACCTTGTAGTTATTGAAAGGTCATCACTTAATATTGCTATTTTTATCCTTTAATCCGCCATTTTACCATCATATATACCTTAGACGTGTGTTAGTAATATTTTATTATACTTTATGAAGAAGATTGAACTTTCATAATGAAGAATCAATGTTTTCTTCTGTTATGTGTGATCAGTCCACGGGTCATCATTACTTCTGGATATAACTCCTCCCCAACAGGAAATGCAAGAGGATTCACCCAGCAGAGCTGCATATAGCTCCTCCCCTCTACGTCAGTCCCAGTCATTCTCTTGCACCCAACGACTAGATAGGATGTGTGAGAGGACTATGGTGATTATACTTAGTTTTATGACTTCAATCAAAAGTTTGTTATTTTACAATAGCACCGGAGCGTGTTATTACTTCTCTGGCAGAGTTTGAGGAAGAATCTGCCAGAGTTTTTTACTGTGATTTTAACCGGAGTTGTTAAGATCATATTGCTGTTCTCGGCCATCTGAGGGAGGTAAAGGCTTCAGATCAGGGGACAGCGGGCAGATGAATCTGCATTGAGGTATGTAGCAGTTTTTATTTTCTGAATGGAATTGATGAGAAAATCCTGCCATACCGTTAAAATGACATGTATGTATACACTTCATGTATGTATTCTGGGGATGGTATTTCACCGGAACTACTCTGTTAAAGGTCACTAATCCTTTTAATAACTATTTATCATGTTAAACGTTTTTGCTGGAATGTAGAATCGTTTACATTGCTGAGGTACTGTGTGAATAAATATTTGGGCATTATTTTCCACTTGGCAGCCTTTTTTGCTTTTATTTGTGACAGTTTCGTTTCTCTTCACTGCTGTGTGGGAGAGGGAGGGGCCGTTTTTGGCGCTCTTTGCTACGCATCAAAAAATTCCAGTCAGTTACTTTTATATTTCCTGCATGATCCGGTTCATCTCTGACAGATCTCAGGGGTCTTCAAACTTCTTTTAAGGGAGGTAAATTCTCTCAGCAGAGCTGTGAGAATTCTTATAGTGACTGTGAATAAAAACGTTGCTTTGTATTTTTTATGTCAAATTTAATTATTGTTATTTTACTAATGGGAACAAACCTTTGCTAAAAGTTGTGTTGTTTTAAAGTTTGATGCTATAACTGTTTTTCAGTTCATTATTTCAACTGTCATTTAATCGTTTAGTACCTCTTTGAGGCACAGTACGTTTTTGCTAAAAAAGATTATAACCAAGTTGTAAGTTTTTTTGCTAGTGTGTTAAACATGTCTGACTCAGAGGAAGATATCTGTGTCATTTGTTCCAATGCCAAGGTGGAGCCCAATAGATGTACTAACTGTATTGATGCTACTTTAAATAAAAGTCAATCTGTACAATGTGAACAAATTTCACCAAACAGCGAGGGGAGAGTTATGCCGACTAACTCGCCTCACGCGGCAGTACCTGCATCTCCCGCCCGGGAGGTGCGTGATATTATGGCGCCTAGTACATCTGGGCGGCCATTACAGATAACATTACAAGATATGGCTACTGTTATGACTGAAGTTTTGTCTAAATTACCAGAACTAAGAGGCAAGCGGGATCACTCTGGGGTGAGAACAGAGTGCGCTGACAATGCTAGGGCCATGTCTGATACTGCGTCACAGCTCGCAGAGCATGAGGACGGAGAGCTTCATTCTGTGGGTGACGGTTCTGATCCAAACAGATTGGACTCAGATATTTCAAATTTTAAATTTAAATTGGAGAACCTCCGTGTATTACTAGGGGAGGTCTTAGCAGCTCTCAACGATTGTAACACCGTTGCAATACCAGAGAAACTGTGCAGGTTGGATAAATACTTTGCGGTACCGGCGAGTACTGAAGTTTTTCCTATACCTAAGAGACTAACTGAAATTGTTACTAAGGAGTGGGATAGACCCGGTGTGCCGTTCTCACCCCCTCCAATATTTAGAAAGATGTTTCCAATAGACGCCACCACTCGGGACTTATGGCAAACGGTCCCCAAGGTGGAGGGAGCAGTTTCTACTTTAGCTAAGCGTACCACTATCCCGGTGGAGGATAGCTGTGCTTTCTCAGATCCAATGGATAAAAAATTAGAGGGTTACCTTAAGAAAATGTTTGTTCAACAAGGTTTTATATTGCAACCCCTTGCATGTATCGCGCCGATTACGGCTGCGGCAGCATTTTGGATTGAGTCGCTGGAAGAGAACCTTAGTTCATCTACGCTAGACGACATTACGGACAGGCTTAGAGCCCTTAAACTAGCTAATTCTTTCATTTCGGAGGCCGTAGTACATTTAACAAAAACTCACGGCTAAGAACTCAGGATTCGCCATACAGGCACGTAGGGCGCTGTGGCTAAAATCCTGGTCAGCAGATGTTACTTCTAAGTCCAAATTACTTAATATACCTTTCAAGGGGCAGTCTTTATTTGGGCCCGGTTTGAAAGAAATTATCGCTGACATTACAGGAGGTAAGGGCCACGCCCTACCCCAAGACAAAACCAAAGCTAAGGCTAGACAGTCTAATTTTCGTCCCTTTCGGAATTTCAAAACAGGAGCAGCATCAACCTCCACTGCACCAAAACAGGAAGGAGCTGTTGCTCGTTACAGGCAAGGCTGGAAGCCTAACCAGGCCTGGAACAAGAGCAAGCAGGCCAGAAAACCTGCTGCTGCCCCAAAGACAGCATGAATCGAGAGCCCCCGATCCGGGACCGGATCTAGTGGGGGGCAGACTCTCTCTCTTCGCCCAGGCCTGGGCAAGAGATGTTCAGGATCCCTGGGCACTAGAGATCATATCTCAGGGATACCTTCTAGACTTCAAATTATCTCCCCCAAGAGGGAGATTTCATCTGTCAAGGTTGTCAACAAACCAGATAAAGAAAGAAGCGTTTCTACGCTACGTACAAGATCTGTTATTAATGGGAGTGATCCATCCGGTTCCGCGGTCGGAACAAGGACAAGGGTTCTACTCAAACCTGTTTGTGGTTCCCAAAAAAGAGGGAACTTTCAGGCCAATCTTAGATTTAAAGATTCTAAACAAATTCCTAAGAGTTCCATCGTTCAAAATGGAAACTATTCGGACAATTTTACCCATGATCCAAGAGGGTCAGTACATGACCACTGTGGATTTAAAGGATGCTTACCTTCACATTCCGATCCACAAAGATCATCACCGGTATCTAAGGTTTGCCTTCTTAGACAGGCACTACCAGTTTGTAGCTCTTCCATTCGGATTGGCTACGGCTCCAAGAATCTTCACAAAGGTTCTGGGTGCCCTTCTGGCGGTACTAAGACCGCGAGGGATTTCGGTAGCTCCGTACCTAGACGACATTCTAATACAAGCTTCAAGCTTTCAAACTGCCAAGTCTCATACAGAGTTAGTTCTGGCATTTCTAAGGTCGCATGGATGGAAAGTGAACGAAAAGAAGAGTTCTCTCTTTCCTCTCACAAGAGTTCCATTCTTGGGGACTCTTATAGATTCTGTAGAAATGAAGATTTACCTGACAGAAGACAGGTTAACAAAGCTTCAAAATGCATGCCGTGTCCTTCATTCCATTCAACACCCGTCAGTAGCTCAATGCATGGAGGTGATCGGCTTAATGGTAGCGGCAATGGACATAGTACCTTTTGCACGCCTACATCTCAGACCGCTGCAATTATGCATGCTAAGTCAGTGGAATGGGGATTACTCAGATTTGTCCCCTACTCTGAATCTAAATCAAGAGACCAGAAATTCTCTTCTATGGTGGCTTTATCGGCCACACCTGTCCAGGGGGATGCCATTCAGCAGGCCAGACTGGACAATTGTAACAATAGACGCCAGCCTACTAGGTTGGGGCGCTGTCTGGAATTCTCTGAAGGCTCAGGGACTATGGAATCAGGAGGAGAGTCTCCTGCCAATAAACATTCTGGAATTGAGAGCGGTTCTCAATGCCCTTCTGGCTTGGCCCCAGTTAACAACTCGGGGGTTCATCAGGTTTCAGTCGGACAACATCACGACTGTAGCTTACATCAACCATCAGGGAGGGACAAGAAGCTCCCTAGCAATGATGGAAGTATCAAAGATAATTCGCTGGGCAGAGTCTCACTCTTGCCACCTGTCAGCAATCCACATCCCGGGAGTGGAGAACTGGGAGGCGGATTTCTTGAGTCGCCAGACTTTTCATCCGGGGGGAGTGGGAACTTCATCCGGAGGTCTTTGCCCAAATACTTCGACGTTGGGGCAAACCAGAGATAGATCTCATGGCGTCTCGCCAGAACACCAAACTTCCTCGCTACGGGTCCAGATCCAGGGATCCGGAAGCAGTTCTGATAGATGCTTTGACAGCACCTTGGAACTTCGGGATGGCTTATGTGTTTCCACCCTTCCCGCTGCTTCCTCGATTGATTGCCAAAATCAAACAGGAGAGAGCATCAGTAATTCTAATAGCACCTGCATGGCCACGCAGGACTTGGTATGCAGATCTAGTGGACATGTCATCCTGTCCGCCTTGGTCTCTACCTCTAAGACAGGACCTTCTGATACAGGGTCCATTCAAACATCAAAATCTAACTTCTCTGAAGCTGACTGCTTGGAAATTGAACGCTTGATTTTATCAAAACGTGGTTTTTCTGAGTCGGTTATTGATACCCTGATTCAGGCTAGGAAGCCTGTTACCAGAAGGATTTACCATAAAATATGGCGGAAATACCTATACTGGTGCGAATCCAAAGGTTACTCCTGGAGTAAGGTTAGGATCGCTAGGATATTGTCTTTTCTACAAGAAGGCCTAGAAAAGGGTTTATCAGCTAGCTCATTAAAGGGACAGATTTCAGCTCTGTCCATCTTGTTACACAGGCGTCTGTCAGAAGATCCAGACGTCCAGGCCTTTTGTCAGGCTCTAGCTAGGATCAAGCCTGTGTTTAAGGCTGTTGCTCCGCCATGGAGTTTAAACTTAGTTCTTAACGTTTTACAGGGTGTTCCGTTTGAACCCCTTCATTCCATTGATATAAAATTGTTATCTTGGAAAGTTCTGTTTTTAATGGCTATTTCCTCGGCTCGAAGAGTTTCTGAGTTATCAGCCTTACATTGTGATTCCCCTTATCTGATTTTTCACTCAGACAAGGTAGTTCTGCGTACTAAACCTGGGTTCTTACCTAAGGTAGTCACTAACAGGAACATCAATCAAGAGATTGTTGTTCCATCCCTGTGTCCAAATCCTTCTTCAAAGAAGGAACGTCTTCTACACAATCTGGATGTAGTTCGTGCCCTCAAGTTCTACTTGCAGGCAACTAAAGATTTTCGCCAAACTTCTTCCCTGTTTGTCGTTTATTCTGGACAGAGGAGAGGTCAAAAAGCTTCTGCTACCTCTCTCTCTTTTTGGCTTCGTAGCATAATACGTTTAGCCTATGAGACTGCTGGACAGCAGCCTCCTGAAAGAATTACAGCCCACTCCACTAGAGCTGTGGCTTCCACTTGGGCCTTTAAGAATGAGGCCTCTGTTGAACAGATTTGCAAGGCTGCAACTTGGTCTTCGCTTCATACTTTTTCCAAATTTTACAAATTTGACACTTTTGCTTCTTCGGAGGCTATTTTTGGGAGAAAGGTTCTTCAGGCAGTGGTTCCTTCTGTATAATGAGCCTGCCTATCCCTCCCGTCATCCGTGTACTTTTGCTTTGGTATTGGTATCCCAGAAGTAATGATGACCCGTGGACTGATCACACATAACAGAAGAAAACATAATTTATGCTTACCTGATAAATTCCTTTCTTCTGTTGTGTGATCAGTCCACGGCCCGCCCTGTTTTAAGGCAGGTAAATATTTTTTAAATTATACTCCAGTCACCACTTCACCCTTGGTTACTCCTTTCTCGTTGATTCTTGGTCGAATGACTGGGACTGACGTAGAGGGGAGGAGCTATATGCAGCTCTGCTGGGTGAATCCTCTTGCATTTCCTGTTGGGGAGGAGTTATATCCAGAAGTAATGATGACCCGTGGACTGATCACACAACAGAAGAAAGGAATTTATCAGGTAAGCATAAATTATGTTTTCTCTCCCAGATACCTTAAAAAATGAACCTGAGAAAAATAATGAATTAAATATGAAAAAATATCAAAAGATTTTTTTATTTTTATTGAGAAAAATATAAAAAATATATTTGAAATAAAATAAAAATAAAAATTAAAAGATAAAAAATGAATATATATAAAAAAAATAATATATATATAAAAAAAAATTATATGTAGAAAAAAACAAAAAAACCCTGTATATATATATAATATATATAATGAGCCTGTGTCTAAAAATATATTGAGCCAGTGTCTAAAGATATTGAGTTCATTGTATACTAATATTGATCATAGGTTGGGAACACAGGCGGTCAAAACATATCTTGATAGAGATGAGAATATGACAGACATACAGGGCAAGTTTCTAATAGAATGTATTGAATTCATTCTTACAAACAATTATTTTAAATTTGAGGACACGTATTACCTTCAAATCAAAAGGACAGCGATGGGCACAAGGTTCGCACCCAGTTATGCCAACTTATTCATGGGAATATTTGAACAGAACCATCTTCAATATTCACCATGGGGTGCAAACCTTGTGCTCTACAGACGCTTTATCGATGATATGTTTTTCATCTGGAAGGGGGACTTTGAGCTCTTAAATCTATTCATTGAAGATCTTAATACAAATACCTATGGACTCTCATTCACACATGAGTGTAGTACATTTAAAATTAACTTCTTAGATGTTGAAATAGAAGTAATTAATAACGAAATAAGGACACATACTTTTTTAAAAAAAAAAGACTCCAATAACTATATCGACTCTAGCAGTTGTCATCATATTAATTGGGGAAAAAAAACATCCCTAAAGGCCAGTTGTTACGTCTAAGGAAAAATTGTACTGAGATACAGGACTATGAAAAACAATCAAAAACTCTAATAGAGAGATTTGAACAAAAAGGTTATGATAGGAAAAGAATTGAATTAATTGCAGAAGATGTGAAAAGTACAAACAGAGAAGATTTATTATCAAAGAAGAATGAAGATATTGATAAAAAGTTTGATATGGGAATTCCAATTATAACAACATATTCCACACAATACAAACTCTTTCAAAATATAATTAAAAAACACTGGCATCTTCTATTAAAAGATCCTATTTTGGGCCAAACATTACACAAACAGCCAAAATTTATTTATAAAAAAAGTAAAAACTTGAAATCTATATTAGCCCCTAGTGAAATTAAAACCACTAGAAATAAAAGAATGTTTGATAGAGGGATACTAGATCAGAAGGGAGAAAAAATTGAAGGCTTTTACCCCTGTCATGGTTGCAAATCTTGCAAATATAGCACTAAACTAAAAAACATCAAATCTGACAAAACAGGGAGAGAGATTAAAATTTCTGACATAATTAGATGTACAGATATTAATGCCATATATCTGATCCAATGCCAGTGCAATCTAAAATACTTTGGTCAAACGAGTAGAAAACTCAAAGACCGCATAAGAGAGCATATACTGGCTATTGAACATGAAAAAATTGACACTATCCTCTATAAACACTTCAAAGAAATACATCAAGGTAGACTAGAGGATTTTAAGTTCTGGGGCATTAGGAAAATATTACCATATGGGAGAAGAGGAAATATGGGGAAAAAACTTCAGAAACAAGAAGCAGAATTCATCTATAACTTCGGGACATTACACCCCAATGGCCTCAATAATGAACTAGATCTAAATTTTCTTATATAAATTCCTATAAAATGATTATAATCCCAATTTCTAAACCCTTGTACTTTAGTCAGACCAGAGGGTATTCTCCACAAACAGAATTATGATTTCTAAAAGAATTTTATAGTCATTATGAGTCATATATATTAACTCTATATATATTAGGATTTTTTTACTTATCATGTATATCAAATTTTGAAAAAATAATGGTTAATCTCCTTTTAGTACTTTTTTTTCATTATGTATATCATATGGATTAATCTCTGACACATTGAGGTTCTTACTATATATCCAGATGCTCTCTTTAATCGTTGGTTAACTGATATAATAATGGAGCATAGAGATGAATGTTATATGCCGATTAATGATTGACAGGCTGGGAGCTCTCTCAAACCATTGATGAGCATACTAGTAATTTAATATAGAGTTGAATGTCACATGCTCATTAGTGATTAATTCATCTCATTGGACATGTGGTGGCTCAATATCTTTAGACACTGGCTCAATATATTTTTAGACACAGGCTCATTATATATATTATATATATATACATTTTTTTGGGGGTTTTTTACATATACATTTTTTTATATATATATTCATTTTTTATATATATATATATATATATATATTCATTTTTTATCTTTTCATTTTTATTTTTATTTTATTTCAAATATATTTTTTATATTTTTCTCAATAAAAATAAAAAAATCTTTTGATATTTTTTCATATTTAATTCATTATTTTTCTCAGGTTCGTTTTTTAAGGTATCTGGGAGAGAAATATAACATAATATATATATTTCTTTACATTTTTCACCTTTTATAACCCAATTCTTACAAGCTAATTTTTTGAAAAAACATTGATTCTTCATTATGAAAGTTCAATCTTCTTCATAAAGTATAATAAAATATTACTAACACACGTCTAAGGTATATATGATGGTAAAATGACGGATTAAAGGATAAAAATAGCAATATTAAGTGATGACCTTTCAATAACTACAAGGTAACTTGCACACGTTAACAAAATTTTGTTCCAGCCATGAAGGGTTAACAGGAAACCCTTTAAATACCTGGGAGAAGCCGGATCTGGTATACTTGATAAAGGCTTGTGTCCTAAAAGCCGAAACGCGTAGAAGATAACCAGCTCCAGCATTTACTCTTCGAATAACTCGCCAGTTATAGTTTCCTTTTGCTCCCAAAACCGTCCACCTGAAAGTGAAAATTCTTCAACTCACTGGACGATAGGAGCTTCTTGGCAGATCGCGGAAAAGATTTCTTTCACCTATTTACCGATACTTAGGAAGGTATGTGAGGATCGCATCCTTCGTTACACAGCTACTTCCGGTCCAGAGAAAAACGCCACTACACACTATTATTGGCATCGCTGCAAACAGAACTATTGTAGGATCGGGTAAGAGATTCTTTTAATTTGTATGTCTATGAAGACAATATAACATACACAAGATTGTAGAAAGAATTCTTGCCCCATATGAAAAGATTTCACGCAACACATAAAAATATATGTCAAGAGATTTACCTTAAAACTGCAAGTGAGCCCCTTTAAAACAACATTGGTTGCTCCGCTTTTAAAGGAATTACACCTTAGCAAGAATTTGCAACATTGTTATAGAAGAAGACTCATATATACCTTACTTTCAATACTAACATTGAAATTGATACACACTATCAGAATTTTCGGATTACAAGTCTCTATGGCTACAATGCAACAATAGCAACATTTTAGACTTTTACTAACTCTTCAGGAGATGATATATAACTTCTAGGATTGTTGTGAATATTAAAAGATCCACGTGGGAACCTAGAGACTTTGCATATATATCCAGAAACACATTCGTTTCCAAAGAAGTTGATTGCACACAAAGTTTCAAGTGTCAGCTTTTATTACCCCCTTTTTTTTTGCTGCAGCATTTTTAAACGTAAATAGAAACATTGCTTTTATATAATTTTTATTCTCTCATATATATATTTTTTCATTTTTTTCAATATATTTTTTCTTATTATTTTTTTCTTTTGTTCATTTTTTCTGAACTTTTTTGAATTTTTTTCTTTCTTTTTTTGAGCCTTTTTAAGTGTCTATTGATATAATTATTATATCTTTTTTTGAAGTATATTGCGCTTACTGGATTTTCAACCTGCATCTAGTAAATATACATCCCTACTATAGAATCCAGCCACCAAGTCACGTATCCAGTAATTGTTGGGTTTCAATACATTTTTTACTATATTGAATACATTATATACCATCATTATTGTGTTTTAATATATTCATTTTTAATAAAATATTTTATTTATTCACTCTTCCAATATTTTTGTACAAAACACTTTTTTAATAATATTACGCTGATTCACACTATTTGATCTTATAAAATTATCACTTTTTTATTTTTTTTATTTATTTCAAGACAGCTAGCCGTAGGCGCCACCTCTAACTCTTTCTGTTGATGCTGATAAGGCTGTTTCTGGTGGTGATGGAGACCACAACTCTTCCTCTTCACGCTCATCTACGGCCTGATCCAGCACTCTTCGCAGGGCATGCTCCAGGAAGAAAACAAAAGGTTTGATGTTGCTAATGGTGCTTTCAGTGCGACTGACGAGGTTTGTCACCTCCTCAAAAGGACGCATGAGCCTACAGGCATTGCGCATGAGCCTCCAGTAACGTGGCAAAAAAATCCCCAGCTCCCCAGAGGCTGTCCTAGCACCCCGGTCATACAAATACTCGTTAACAGCTTTTTCTTGTTGGAGCAGGCGGTCGAACATTAGGAGTGTTGAATTCCAACGTGTCGGGCTGTCGCAAATCAAGCGCCTCACTGGCAGGTTGTTTCGCCACTGGATATCTGACAAGTGCGCCATGGCCGTATAGGAATGCCTGAAATGGCCACACACCTTCCTGGCCTGCTTCAGGACGTCCTGTAAGCCAGGGTACTTATGCACAAAGCGTTGTACAATCAGATTACACACATGTGCCATGCACAGCACATGTGTCAACTTGCCCAATTTCAGTTCTGCCACCAAATTACTTCCATTGTCAGACTTGCCTATCTCCAGTTGGTGCGGAGTCAGCCACTGATCCACCTGTGCGTTCAGGGCGGACAGGAGTGCTGGTGCGGTGTGACTCTTTGCTTTCAGGCAAGTCAACCCCAAGACGGTGTGACACTGCCGTATCCGGGATGTTGAATAGTACCTGGGGAGTTGGGGGGGTGCCGTTGATGTGGAGCAAGATGCAGCAGCAGCAGAAGAGGACTCAGCCGAGGAAGAGGTTATGGAAGAGGATGGAGTAGGAGGAGTAGGAGGAGTAGAGGAGGTAGCAGCAGGCCTGCCTGCAATTTCTGCAGAGCCACGCATTCCATGCTTGTCAGCCGTGCGCAGTGTAGGTGATATACCTGCCCTGACCATGCTTTGCAGACCAGCTATCAGTGGTCAGATGGACCCTTGCCCCAACGCTGTGTGCCAGACATGCCATTACTTCCTTTCGCACAATCGAGTACAGGTTGGGGATTGCCTTTTGTGAAAAGAAATTTCGGCCAGGTACCTTCCATTGCGGTGTCCCAATAAATACAAATTTTTTGAACGCCTCAGACTCCACCAGCTTGTATGGTAAAAGCTGGCGGGCTAAGAGTTCAGACAAGCCAGCTGTCAAACGCCGGGCAAGGGGGTGACTTTGGGAAATTGGCTTCTTACACTCAAACATGTCCTTGACAGACACCTGACTGTGGGCAGATGACCAGGAACTGCTACGTAAGAGAGACTGAGTGGCGGATGGTTGAGAGGGGGCAAGGAGGACAGCAGTGGTTGACGTGGCTGAAGATGCTGGACCAGGAGGAGGATGGCGGCTTTGAGTTTGTGTGCTGCTTCTACTCATGTGTTCATCCCATCGGCGTTTGTGATGTTAGACCATGTGCCTTCGCAAAGCAGTTGTACCTAGGTGGGTGTTGGACTTCCCACGACTCAGTTTCTTTTGGCACAGGTTGAAAATGGCATCGCTGTTGTCAGAGGCAGACACACAAAAAAATGCCACACTGCTGAACTCTGCGATGACGGCATTCTGGTGGTGGAAAAAGCATACGTTGATTGGCGTGCTGTCTGGCTGACCCTGGGTGCTGATGCATGCTGTCTGACTGTGCCACTATCTCCTTGCAACAACCTCCCCCTGCTTCCAACTCGTCTCCTCCTCCTCCTCTCTATCTCCCCATCTGAACTTTCCCCCTCTTCTTCTTCTCTTCTAGCGGGCACCCATGTGACATCCACGGACGCATCATCATCAACCGCTTCACTTGTATCTGACAAATCAACAAAGGAAACAGCAGCGGGTACAACATCACCATCATCATCACACCGTACGTCCATGTCTGTAATGCTGCCTGACTGAGACATATCACTGTTATCTACATCCTCTGTCAATGATGGTTGCGCATCACTCCTTTCTTCCAACTGATGTGTCAATAACTCCTCTGACAGATCAAGTGAAGCGGCTGTGGTGCTATTGTTGGTGGGGGCGGCAGGCGGGTGAGTGGCACTGGTCACTTGAGAGGTGCCCGAAGCTAAGCTGGAGGTGGATGGTGCGTCAAGGTTCCGAGCAGAAGCTGTAGAAGATTGGGTGTCCTGTGTTAGCCAGTCAACTAGGTCCTCCTCAGAACTTTTCGCGTTCATGGCACGTGGCCTCTGAACACTGTGCATTATTGTAGGGTCAAAGGGAATCACAGCACCACGACCACGACGGCACCTGTGGGGTGGCCTGCCACTGCCTGTCATTTTTTTTTTAAATGTACACTTACACTACTATTAAACAAGATATAAGTGGTGGCACTGGGCAAGTGGGCACAGTATACACTGTGAGACTGACACAAAAAAGCAGACTGATGTTTCACAGTCAAAAATGTTAATTTTTTTAAATATTTAAACTACTGTTACAACAAATATGAGTGGTGCCACTAACTTGGCAAGTGGGCCTGGCACACACGCTGGCAGGCAAGCAACTGCAATAAGATTACACTAGCAGACTGATGTTTCACAGTCAAAATTTTTTTTTTAAATATTTACACTACTGTTACAACAAATATGAGTGGTGCCACTAACTTGGCAAGTGGGCCTGGCACACACGCTGGCAGGAAGGCAACTTCAATTAGATTACACTAGCAGACTGATGTTTTTCCCCCCAATATTTACAATACTGTTATAACAAATATGATTGGTGGCACTAGTTGGCAAGTGGATCTGGCACACACGCTGGCAGGCAGGCAGGCAACTGCAATTAGATTGCACTAGCAGACTGATGTTTCACAGTCCAAAAAGTTTTTTTTAAAAAATATTTACACTACTGTTACAACAAATATGAGTGGTGCCACTAACTTGGCAAGTGGGCCTGGCACACACGCTGGTAGGCAACTGCAATTAAATAACACTAGCAGACTGATGTAAAAGGTTTTTAAAAAAAAAAAATTACACTAATGTTACAACAGATATGAGTGGTGGCACTGAGGAAGTAGGCACAGTATATGCTGTGAGCCTGACACACAGGCTGGCACTAGTGGCAGGCTGGCCTGGCAACTAAAATTAAATAACACTAGCAGACTGATGTAAAAGTTTTTTATTTTTTTTTTTACAATAATGTTACAACAGATATGAGTGGTGGCACTGAGGATGGAAGTAGGCACAGTATATGCTGTGAGCCTGACACACAGGCTGGCACTAGTGGCAGGCTGGCCTGGCAACTAAAATTAAATAACACTAGCAGACTGATGTAAAAGTTTTTTTTTAAAAAAATTACACTAATGTTACAACAGATATGAGTGGTGGCACTGAGGCTGGCAGTGGCAGGCTGGCCTGGCAACTGAAATTAGATTACACCAGCAGACTGATGTAAAAGTTTTTTTTTAAAAAATTTACACTAATGTTACACCAGATATGAGTGGTGTCAGTGAGCAAGTAGGCACAGTATATGCTGTGAGCCTCACACACAGGCTGAGAGGCAGGCAAATGCAATTAGATTACAAAAAAAAACAACAAAAAAACGACTGAAGTTCTAGCCCTAAAAAGGGCTTTTTGGGGTGCTGTCCTTACAGCAGAGATCAGATGAGTCCTTCAGGACTGTAGTGGACACTGAATACACTAGCCTAGCTATCAATTTCCCTATAAAATCAGCAGCAGCACTATCACTCCTCTCACTAAGAATGCAGGATCAGAATGAATCTAAAATGGCTGCTGCCAAGGAGCTGGGAGGGTCTGGGAGGGAGTGTCTGCTGCTGATTGGCTGAAATGTGTCTGCAGACTGTGGGATACAGGGTCAAAGTTTACTCAATGATGATGAATAGGGGGCGAATGCGAACAAGCTAAGATCGCCGGGAACTGTTCTCCGGCAAACATCACTATTGCCAAGTGTACTACTATTTCAATGGTAGATAGTACTTCTTTTAAGGATCCTTTAGATAGGAAAATTGAATCTTATCTAAGGAAAACATATTTACATTCTGGCTATATTCTCAGGCCTGCCATTTCTATGGCTGATGTTGCGGCTGCATCGACTTTTTGGTTGGATAGCTTAGTAGTACGTACAACGGGAAAAAGATTCTGATTTGTCTAGCATCGTTCGTTTACTTCAATATGCTAATCATTTTCTCTGTGATGCTATTTTTATATCATCAAGATTGATGTTAAAAATATGTCTGGCTATTTTAGCTAGAAGAGCTTTATGATTTAAATCATACGGCTAGATTTAGAGTTTGGCGGTAGCCGTCAAAACCAGCGTTAGAGGCTCCTAACGCTGGTTTTGGGCTACCGCTGGTATTTAGAGTCAGTCAGGAAAGGGTCTAACGCTCACTTTGCAGCCGCGACTTTTCCATACCGCAGATCCCCCTACGCCATTTGCGTATCCTATCTTTTCAGTGGGATCTTTCTAACGCCGGTATTTAGAGTCGTGGCTGAAGTGAGCGTTAGAAATCTAACGACAAAACTCCAGCCGCAGAAAAAAGTCAATAGTTAAGAGCTTTCTGGGCTAATGCCGGTTTATAAAGCTCTTAACTACTGTGCTCTAAAGTACACTAACACCCATAAACTACCTATGCACCCCTAAACCGAGGTCCCCCCACATCGCTGCCACTCTATTAAAATTTTTTAACCCCTAATCTGCCGCTCCGTACACCGCCGCCACCTACGTTATCCCTATGTACCCCTAATCTGCTGCCCCTAATACCACCGACCCCTATATTATATTTATTAACCCCTAATCTGCCGCCCCCGCTATCGCTGACACCTGCATATTATTATTAACCCCTAATCTGCCGCTCCGTACACCGTCACAACCTATGTTATCCCTATGAACCCCTAATCTGCTGCCCCTAACACCGCCGACCCCTATATTATATTTATTAACCCCTAATCTGCCACCCCCGCTATCGCTGACCCCTGCATATTATTATTAACCCCTAATCTGCCGCTCCGTACACCGCCACAACCTACGTTATCCCTATGTACCCCTAATCTGCTGCCCCTAACACCGCCGACCCCTATATTATATTTATTAACCCCTAATCTGCCGCCCCCAACGTCGCCTCCACCTACCTACAATTATTAACCCCTAATCTGCCGACCGGACCACACCGCTACTATAATAAATGTATTAACCCCTAAAGCTAAGTCTAACCCTAACACTAACACCCCCCTAACTTAAATATAATTTAAATCTAACGAAATAAATTAACTCTTATTAAATAAATTATTCCTATTTAAAGCTAAATACTTACCTGTAAAATAAACCCTAATATAGCTACAATATAAATTATAATTATATTGTAGCTATTTTAGGATTAATATTTATTTTACGGGCAACTTTGTATTTATTTTAACCAGGTACAATAGCTATTAAATAGTTATTTACTATTTAATAGCTACCTAGTTAAAATAATTGCAAAATTACCTGTAAAATAAATCCTAACCTAATTAAACCTAACACTACACTATCAATAAATTAATTAAATACAATACCTACAATTATCTACAATTAAACCTAACACTACACTATCAATAAATTAATTAAATACAATACCTCCAAATAAATACAATTAAATAAACTAACTAAAGTACAAAAAATAAAAAAGAACTAAGTTACAAAAAATAAAAAAATATTTACAAACATTAGAAAAATATTACAACAACTTTAAACTAATTTCACCTACTCTAAGCCCCCTAATAAAATAAAAAAGCCCCCCAAAATAAAAAAATGCCCTACCCTATTCTAAATTAAAAAAGTTCAAAGCTCTTTTACCTTACCAGCCCTTAAAAGGGCCATTTGTGGGGCATGACCCAAAGAATTCAACTCTTTTGCCTGTAAAAGAAAAATACAACCCACCCCCAACATTAAAACCCACCACCCACATACCCCTAATCTAACCCAAACCCCCCTTAAAATAACCTAACACTAATCCCCTGAAGATCATCCTACCTTGAGTCGTCTTCACTCAGCCGAGCAGCTGAGTAAAGGCTCCTTTAAGGGACGTCATCCAAGATGGCGTCCCTTCAATTCTGAATTGAGGTAGGAAAAATCTGATTGGCTGATTGAATCAGCCAATCAGATTCAATTTCAATCCGATTGGCTGATTGGCTGATCCAATCAGCTAATCAGATTGAGCTCGCATTCTATTGGCTGATCGGAACAGCCAATAGAATGAGAGCTCAATCTGATTGGCTGATTGGATCAGCCAATCGGATTGAACTTGAATCTGATTGGCTGATTCCATCAGCCAATCAGAATTTTCCTACCTTAATTCCGATTGGCTGATAGAATCCTATCAGCCAATCGGAATTGAAGGGACGCCATCTTGGATGACGTCCCTTAAAGGAGCCTTCATTCGTCGGTAGTCCGTCGGTAAAGAAGGATGTTCCGCGTCGGCAGGATGAAGATTGAAGACCCCGCTTGGAAGATGACATCGCCCGGATAGAAGACTTCTTCAGCGCCTCTTGGAAGATGACATCGCCCGGATGGAAGACTTCTTCAGTGTCGACTGGAGGATCACTTCATCGGATGGAAGATTTCTTCAGTGCCCCTTGGAGGATAACTTCTGCCGCTCCGGATGTCCACTTTGGTTCCATCGCTGCTCGGCTGAGTGAAGACGACTCAAGGTAGGATGATCTTCAGGGGATTAGTGTTAGGTTATTTTAAGGGGGGTTTGGGTTAGATTAGGGGTATGTGGGTTTTAATGTTGGGGGGGTTGTATTTTTCTTTTACAGGCAAAAGAGCTTTTTTTATTTTGGGGGGCTTTGTTATTTTATTAGGGGGCTTAGAGTAGGTGTAATTAGTTTAAAATTGTTGTAATATTTTTCTAATGTTTGTAAATATTTTTTTATTTTTTGTAACTTAGTTCTTTTTTATTTTTTGTACTTTAGTTAGTTTATTTAATTGTATTTATTTGTAGGTATTGTATTTAATTAATTTATTGATAGTGTAGTGTTAGGTTTAATTGTAACTTAGGTTAGGATTTATTTTACAGGTAATTTTGTATTTATTTTAACTAGGTAGCTGTTAAATAGTATATAACTATTTAATAGCTATTGTACCTGGTTAAAATAAATACAAAGTTGCCTGTAAAATAAAAATAAATCCTAAAATAGCTACAATATAATTATAATTTATATTGTAGCTATATTAGGGTTTATTTTACAGGTAAGTATTTAGCTTTAAATAGGAATAATTTATTTAATAAGAGTTAATTTATTTCGTTAGATTTAAATTATATTTAAATTAGGGGGGTGTTAGTGTTAGGGTTAGACTTAGCTTTAGGGGTTAATACATTTATTATAGTAGCGGTGTGGTCCGGTCGGCAGATTAGGGGTTAATAATTGTAGGTAGGTGGAGGCGACGTTGGGGGCGGCAGATTAGGGGTTAATAAATATAATATAGGGGTCGGCGGTGTTAGGGGCAGCAGATTAGGGGTACATAGGTATAATGTAGGTTGCGGCGGTGTACGGAGCGGCAGATTAGGAGTTAATAATTGTAGGTAGGTGGAGGCGATGTTGGGGGCGGCAGATTAGGGGTTAATAAATATAATATAGGGGTCGGCGGTGTTAGGGGCAGCAGATTAGGGGTACATAGGGATAACGTAGGTTGCGGCGGTGTACGGAGCGGCAGATTAGGGGTTAATAATAATATGCAGGGGTCAGGGATAGCGGGGGCGGCAGATTAGGGTTTAATAAATATAATATAGGGGTGGGCGGTGTTAGGGGCAGCAGATTAGGGGTTCATAGGGATAACATAGGTTGCGGCGGTGTACGGAGCGGCAGATTAGGGGTTAATAATATAATGCAGGGGTCAGCGATAGCGTGAGCGGCAGATTAGGGGTTAATAAGTGTAAGGTTAGGGGTGTTTAGACTCGGGGTACATGTTAGGGTGTTAGGTGCAGACTTAGGTAGTGTTTCCCCATAGGAAACAATGGGGCTGCGTTAGGAGCTGAACGCTGCTTTTTTGCAGGTGTTAGGTTTTTTTTCAGCTCAAACTGCCCCATTGTTTCCTATGAGGGAATCGTGCACGAGCACGTTTTTGAAGCTGGTATCGAGAGTTGCAGTGGCGTTAAATATGCTATACGCTCCCTTTTTTGGAGCCTAACGCAGCCCTTCTGTGAACTCTAAATACCAGCGGTATTTAAAAGGTGCGGGGGGAAAAAAGCATGCGTAGCTAACGCACCCCTTTGGCCGCAGAACTCTAAATCTAGCCGATAGAATGCTGACGTGGTATCTAAATCTAGGTTACTATCTCTATAATTCCAGGGTAATAATTTGTTTGGTTCTCAGTTGGATTCTATTATTTCCACTATTACTGGAGGGAAGGGAGTGTTTTTGCCCCAAGATAAAAAATCTAAGGGTAAAGCTAGAGCTTCGGTTATGTTCCTTTCATCAGAATAGAGAACAGAAAACCACTCCTTCCCCTACAGACTCTGGCTCCAATTGGAAGCCATCTTCGAGTTGGAATAAATCCAAGCCTTTTAAGAAACTAAAGCCAGCCCCAAAAACTGCATGAAGGTGCGGCCCTCAATCCAGTTCTACTGGTGGGGGGCATATTTAAATTATTTCAAGACGTTTGGGCAGGTTCCATTCAGAATCATTGGATTCAGAATATTTTTTCTAAAGGGTATCGAATAGGTTTTTTTCTCTCTCATGTTGCAACAAATCCTGTGAAAGCTCAGGCCTTTCTGAAATGTGTTTCAGATCTGGAGCTTTCAGGGGTAATTGTACCAGTTCCACTTCTGGAACAGGGTCTGGGTTTTTATTCAAATCTATTCATTGTCCCGAAGAAGGAAATTTCTTTCAGACCAGTTCTGGATCTGAAGTTTTTGAATCACTTTGTAAGGGTCCCAACTTTCAAGATGGTGACTATAAGGACTATTCTGCCTTTTGTTCAGCAAGGTCATTACATGTCCACAATAGACTTAAAGGATGCATATCTTCACATTCCGATTCATCCAGACCACTATCAGTTTCTGAGATTCTCTTTTCTAGACAAGCATTACCAATTTGTCGCTCTTCCATTTGGCCTAGCAACAGCTCCAAGAATCTTTTCGAAGGTTCTCGGTGCCCTTCTATCTGTAATCAGAGAGGAGGGTATTGCAGTGTTTCCTTATTTGGATGATATATTGGTACTGGCTCAATCTTTTCATTTAGCAGAATCTCACATGAATCAACTTGTGTTGTTTCTTCAAAGACATGGTTGGAAGATCAATTCACCAAAGAGTTTCTTGATTCCTTAGACAAGGGTCACCTTTTAAGGTTTCCAGATAGATTCAGTGTCCATGACTCTGTCTTTAACAGACAAGAGATGAATGAAATTGGTTTCTGCCTGTTGAAACCTTCAGTCTCAATCATTCCCTTCAGTGGCTATGTTCATGGAAGTTTTAGGTCTCATGACTGCAGCATCGGACGCGATCCCCTTTGCTCGTTTTCATATGAGACCTCTGCAGCTTTGCATGCTGAATCAATGTTGCAGGGATTATACTCGGATATCACAATTGATATTCTTAAATCCCAACACTCAACTCTCTCTGACTTGGTGGTTAAACCATCACCTTATTGTTCAAGAGACCTCCTTTTTTTGTCATTCCTGGACTGTGATTTCAACAGATGCAAGTCTCACAGGTTGGGGAGCTGTCTGTGGGTCTCTAACAGCACAAGGAGTTTGGAATCCTCAAGAGGCGAGGTTACCAATCAATATTTTAGAACTCTGTGCTATTTTCTTGGCTCTTCAGGCTTGGCCTCTATTAAAGAAAGAATCATTCATATCACAACTGTGGCATATGTGAATCATCAGGGTGGGACTCGCAGTCCTTTAGCGATGAAAAAAGTATCTCAAATACTTTCTTGGGCAGAATTCAACTCCTGTCTAATTTATGCAATACATATCCCAGGTGTAGACAATTGGGAAGCGGATTATCTTAGCCGCCAGACTTTACATCCAGGGGAGTGGTCTCTCCATCCATATGTATTTTGTCAGATTGTATAGAAGTGGGGTCTTCCCGAAATAAATCTGATGGCTTCCCATCTAAACAAGAAACTTCCCAGGTATCTTTCCAGGTCCAGGGATCCTCAGGTGGAAATGGTGGACACGT
This sequence comes from Bombina bombina, assembly GCF_027579735.1. NCBI lineage: Eukaryota > Metazoa > Chordata > Amphibia > Anura > Bombinatoridae > Bombina > Bombina bombina. The sequence goes on along the minus strand of NC_069504.1, from coordinate 839,978,019 downwards.
GAGACTATCATTATACCTTATAAAAGTCTTAACTAGTTATTAACACCAACTGTATTATGTTAGTTTTATGTCATCCTGGTTCACATGCCCACTAGATGATCATACTTTAGACTGAGGTGGTTTTCCAATATGTGCCACATATATCCAGTCTAGTACTGCTTCCTTAGAATCATTGGTGTGTGTAAAAACCACCCAGAGATTGTTAGTCACTTAATTTCTGCACTTCCAATAGCTAGTTAATAGCTAGTTAATAATATGTGAACACCAGAAGTTCTAGAACATAATTTGCATCTTTGTCCATCCTTATGGTTGTAAATGTTAATAATAGTTTCCACTTGGGATTGTTGAATGCTCCCTATATGCTTACTTTACCTCATGTATCCCCAGATGTTCATGCTTTGAGTTAGTGCGGACTGCCCACACAATCTATACACCATCCAACAGTACTCTGTTGCGGGGCATCTGCGTACTGGTATGTGTTGTGGTCCACTAGAGCTCACTGAACACTGGGTAATCTGCATATACAAGATGTTAATATCTTAACAGTTATTGCAAAAACTTAGGCCTCACTTCCATTGAGTCGTTAAAAATGGAGCCGTAAGCTACCGAAGCGGCCGACAGCTAAAAGTAATTTACGGATCCATTTTAGTACCAGGTTTCCATTGAAATATTTTGCGGATAGCGTGCAGTCACTCTTTCCGTGTAGCTTTAAGTTAACGCTGTGTTAACGCTTCCATCTGATGTCGGATTTCTTGAAAATCAATTAGTTGCTAAGGTAACCCGACCTTACGCTATAGAATTTACGTTTAACGTCCGTGCTCCTTACCGGTGATCACCTCTCAAGAAAAATAAAGATACACTTATCCATATTTTTAATAATCAAATACTACTTTTTAATATAATTATATTGACCACTTCATAAATATAAGTAATATGTATTGCTGCCCTAGGCATAGCTCTAGTTTGCATTCTGTAGATATGTTCTTGCATATATTATTATATTTAAATATATACTGATATTTCTATTAGAATATAAGTTCAAGGGGCGTGTCTCTGGGCAGCACCTTGAATGGTAGCAATATCGGTTGCTCCAAGGGAATCACAGATAATCTGCCTTTTATCAGTGGCCAGGAAAATCATCCAACTCCCACACCTTGATATTAAAAATCCACAGACCAAACTGAGTCAGGTGATAGTAAATTCTTGGCATTATAACCTTTGGAAATCGATCTGGAGCGTTGAGGCCTAAGGCAGTTACTTCAGTAAAGGTTCTCAACACCCACCCCCCCCCCCCCGGTATCTTGTACGCCGGGTATGCAGTGCAAAGACACTGACACTTTTTTGCAGAAAAAGGGAGAATGGCCTGGGATATAACTCCGGACAGCAGAACTACTCCTGCCTTCAGAGCCAAGGGACATAACGTTTATACATACTAGTAGCACAGTATCTCCTCAATATGGCGCAGGACTCTAAATGGATCATTCGGGAAGTTGCAGCCATGCTCAATTCTCACTACAATGAGGTATGCGCAATTATAGATGAGGAGTATGACTCTCTAAAAGATATTTGTGCAAGGGCTAGGGGAGATTCGCAAGCGTTACAGGAACTACATGCCGAAGGAGAGGATGACCCTGATCTGCTAATGGCCCTTAATGACGGCACATCTACCTTCACTAAGACCTACTCTACCCTAGACCTTCTTGAGCCTAATGCGGTGCAACGATATGCCTACCTTAGTGAGCAGAAGTCACCAACACTATTTCCTGATACTGCGAGCCGTTCAAGCTATGTGCCGACGCAGAAAGTCAGGATCAACAATCCTACTGAAACTCCAGCTGATATGCCGGTTAAAAGCCTGGGACATGTATTACTGCAAATAGTATCCCTGCAGAGATCAGTCGTTATGCAGCATTGCCCTGCGCTAATAATAATTTCAAGACCAGCTCTGAGACGCACCATTGTAAGTTTCTACTCCAGTGTTGTGCAACAGAACTGGGACCCGGGTGGCTTACCATTGCTGAGCACAGAGGGGAGCTTTCGAAAATAGGGGCGGTAAGTTCCCACTGCATAAGTCCGGTGTCGGATGGGCTGTGTTTTCCCCTTCATTCACCCGGCCCTAATTCAGTATCAAACTTTCACCTTTTGGTAGCTGTCCCCTGGGTCTGGCTCACGGATCTGTCATGGAGACTCTTACAGTGACATTATTTGTGGGGTTAGTCGTGAGGTACTTGTTACGCTATCATTTTGTGTCTTACACTGACTGACTGACAATGAGTCAGGAACTATGTCTCATGAGCATAACCGTTCTGATGTGTGCTAGGGCTAAAGAGAGATTCTAGGCCCAGGACTGAGTTACTATGTCACACATAATACGATTTTCGGGGTGCATAGAGTAATGGTTCGTTTCATAGCGATAAATCACAGAAAAATGTTTTCTCCCATCCAGCGATAATAAATGCCAAATAACTGTTGTCTTCATTAGGATAGTGAAGTCTGATACTCTGTCGATGGCTAAAAAGTTTATTTACACTTATGTTAATAATTTGTGCATTCATTGTTAAATTAAGTGTGCCTGGGGCTGTTGATGCATCTCTGTTTGACCCTTTATTGTTAGTCATTGTTGCCTCTGAGCCTTAAATGCAGTCTATATAGGCTGGAGTTGTGTGAATTAATCATTAACTGTTATGATATAATTATTTTAACATCCACATATTCTTTTTTTTTTTTTTTTCAGAGGTTTTACCTAGTACATGTAAATAGAGCTCCTAGCCTGATCCCATAAGAGGTGTATATAGTTAATTACTATAATAGTACCGTGCAAGTTTTGTAGTATAGCTTCAATCCTAACTATATAGGGTGACAGAGGATAGACCATGAGATTTATAGCTCTATGTATAATTGCTATGAGTTTTGTATATGCGAATAATGACTGACTGTGTTTGCTCTACCTATATTTCTCTTTGCTTTAGTGTAGAAAATAATCCTTAACTACTCACTGCTATTGGGAGAGCTATACAGTTATTTATGGATATGATTATATATATTACACTGAGCTCCCTATAACTTTAACTTCCTAGAAAATAACTGCATAACTCTAGAAATCTAGCACTCATATACCCAGACAGATTAATTAGCACTACTGTTTGTTGAGATTTCATCACATACCCATCATTGTATAGTTTTGCATCTTACTGAACTACTATAATAAAGCACCCACAACAACTTGTCAGTTTATCAGGCTCAGAAATGATGGCTTTCCCTAAAAGAATAAAGTTCATCCCCATTTTATTTCCTATATCACTAAGCTTTTAAATATTTGCTTAACCATAGTGAAATTTTGTTAATCCCCTCCCTTATAAACATTAAAAAAATAAGATTCACTCATTGAGACCCAAGAGTGGTCTCTAAAAGTTTCTAATTGCCCTCTTTAGCTAAATAACTTCTTCTAAGACTCTGAGAGGTCCAAGAGAGACCTCATTGATCATGTAGAGGGTGTATAGTTGACTAGGCATAATCTTCATATCTTGATTATACTAATGTCTTGTAACTTTTTCTTTCCGTGTTCAAATATGCTTATGGATTGACTGTTTTGAAATTATTCCTTTGTCTACTTTGCACTGACATTTCAGCATTGTATGCCTTACGAATCTTAATAAAAAAAAAAAAAAGACTATAAGTTCAACTATTTCTATACATGAGACAACAATAAATATTACTTATAACAATTTATTTCTACATTAAAACACTTGCATTATTTGCAAGTTTTATAATTTCAATAGAAAATAGGTCTCAAAAAGCACAATTTTCCTCTTTTACACCTAGTTGAGCTGGATGTAATATTTCTCAATGTATCGACAGCCTCCGACAGTATATTAACGGTTTGCGCTTTCATTGGAAACCTGGTATAATTTATCGATTAACTGCTTCTATTACTTTCTATGGGACACGAAGATTTTTTCAGCAGCCAGAGTCCAGCTGCCGATATTGAGGTATAACGCGCCATTGGAAACAGTCGATAAACGATATTGCTTTCGTCAGCATATTTAACGGTTTGCGAGTGCACGCAAACTGAATTACGACTCAATGGAAGCGAGCCCTTAGTTCATAGAGTATGTTTGACTGTTCGGTTATGAAGTTCCAAGAAATATTTAGATACTTGTAGACCTTTTAATGTCGAGTGTTTGTTTAGTATTTAACCTAGCCTAGTATAACATTTAGACAATGGTGTTTGATAAGTTCTTAAAGTTGTTATAATACATGTTTATAGACCTGCTTTGTATGCACCCTATATGTTGACAACTCCATACTCCCAGATCCAACTCAACCAGGGCCTTACACTCTGATATAAGAGACACATACTGAACAACTGTGAAATATCTCATGTAGTTCACACGACATTTTCATCCACAACCAACAACTTGAGCGTAATTTACATTTCGCTACATAACCACTAATGTACCAAGTGTACATATTGGTGATCTTACTTCAAAGAACTGATGGGAGTAGGGCTATCTATGCTGCTCTCCCCCCCCCCCCCACAAATCTAGTTGTGTCCTCTTGGACTGATAGTCTAGAGGCCACTCATCTCAGAAGTGACGAATACATATATAACCCCATTTTGCACGCAACAATCTTCCTCCTCCTAGCCCTTCTTTCTGTATACCGTGTTCCCCCCACCTACCAACATACTCCCACTGGGCAGACTTACACATAAGATTAGCAATAATTACACACCATGGCTCCACTCAAACTCGCAACTTTAAATGTACAGGGTTTAAACTCCCCCACTAAACGTAGCCTTTTATTGAACTATCTGAAACATCACAAGATCCACTGTGCGTTTCTACAGAAGACCCACTGGATGGAGGGCTCCCGGTTCCTAAAAAACTCAACCTTTTATCCAATTTGCGAGTCAGCTCCCTGTTCCGGAAAAAAAAGAGGTAAAAAAAAAGAGGTACTGCAATTCTGATCCAAAGATCTGCCATATGTGATGTGGAATATGTTGAAAGAGACCCTGAGGGCCGGTTTCTTATAATAATCTGTAAACTTAATGATGTTCCGTGTACTCTTGTCTCCATTTACGCTCCCAATACCAAACAGATCCCCTTTCTCAGGTCCTTACAAGTAAAATAGAAAAAATCAAAAGGGGACATCTAATTCTAGGAGGAGACCTTAACATGGTATGGGACCACTATCTGGACAAAAAGATCCCTAGAGACCACCCCAGTGACCGCAATGTGACCTCATTATCCAATACCTTCCGCAAATTAATGTACCAATTTAATCTCTACGACATTTGGAGAAGTTCCTCTCCAAATGGAAAAGACTAAACACGAGGGCGAGTCTAAGAGGAAATAAACCTTGATGGCGGCGAACAGATCGCTGTTGGTGATATTACATCCTTTAATAGATCACCTCAACAATCTTGAACTGAGGCTCCTAAAGGTATAGGGAGATGTATTTATGGACAAAAAAAGATTCAGAGCACACTATAGAGTACCCAAAAACAGTACACCAAGATCTGCTAATTAGTGGTGTAGAGGAAGATAACTGCACTGCAAGTGATAAAACTGACTATCCGAACCACAAGACAGCTATATCTACCCTGGTTGGATTTCTGGCTGCAACAGCCTACGGATCTCTTTTCCAAACCCATGAAGACTACCGCACATGCTTACCAGAACTGAACAACCTAACAATGAACATGGAGGCTGGAGACCGGTCTATTATGGAAAAGGTTATGGAACTCTGCCATCCGAATAGAACCTGTGCTGACAACATACCACTCTTGAGGATTGTTACTCCGCGGATATCCTTACAGCTTTGCCAGGCAGCTTGTGAGCAGTACAGTGATCCGGATGCGGCTAATATGCAGTGTGAGACAAGACAAAGACACAGTAGGTTGCCAGCGGCTTACAAGAGATGAGTGGGCTAATGGACTTCCATTATTCTAAGTGGTTCCTGTGGTGACATAGCTTACTGACCTAGCTGTTATTAAAATCCCTTCCCCCAGATACACCTTTCTCTCTGAACTAAAGACACTCCCAATAACCCTTGACTGGCATTTGATAAACCACTCCCTATTGAATTGGTGTATAAAAAACTGGAACACTCTCTATCTCTTCTTATCTTTCTTATGCTGAAAAGATGGCTGATGGTGGACACATTGGAGAATGTGGCTAAGTATATTCCTATGATTATTTTTATCAGTGTTGCAGAAACTGGGACTATTGTAGTAAAGTTGCCCTGTCTTAAATATTTGGACTGTTTCTTTCATGTAATTGGCAAGAGTCCATGAGCTAGTGACGTATGGGATATACAATCCTACCAGGAGGAGCAAAGTTTCCCAAACCTCAAAATGCCTATAAATACACCCCTCACCACACCCACAATTCAGTTTTACAAACTTTGTCTCCTATGGAGGTGGTAAAGTAAAGTTTGTGGTAAGATTTATACGTTGACTTGCACTTCTCAGCATTTTGAAGCCCGATTCCTCTCAGAGTACAGCGAATGTCAGAGGGATGTGAAGGGAGTATCACCTATTGAATGCAATGATTTCCCTAACGGTGGTCTATTTCATAGGTTCTCTGTTATCGGTCGTAGAGATTCATCTCCTACCTCCCTTTTCAGATCGACGATACACTCTCATATACTATTACCTCTACTGGTAATCTGCTATATGTGGATGGGTGTTTTTCGGTAAGTATGTTTTTTTATTACTTAAGACACCCCAGTTATGGTTTTGGTTATATAAAGTTCTAAATATATGTATTGTACTTATATTTGCCATGAGTCAGGTTCATGTATTTCCTTGTGCAGACTGTCAGTTTCATATTTGGGGAAAATAAACATTTTAAGAAATATTTTTATTACCTGGGGTTTAGTCTTTTTTTCTAATTGACTACTTTTTTTCTTGCAAATTGCGGGTGGTATTAGCCCTGCAGGTGCGCCAAATGCTAGACTTTATTGCGTAATTTTTGGCGCGAGAATTTTTTGGCGCGAAAAGTACGTCCGTTGACGCAACTTCGTCATTTTTGGCGTCGTAGTTGACGCCGAAGCCTTACACACGGTTGCGTCATTGGTGACGCGAGTGTGTCATTTCCGGATATTAATTAATTCATTAATTTAATACCCCATTGATCTTTGCCTCTTGCCTTTTTTCTATGTCAGAGGGCTATGCCATTTGCATTTTTCTCATTCCTGAAACTGTCATATAAGGAAATTGATAATTTTGCTTTATATTTTGTTTTTTCTTTTACATTTTGCAAGATGTCTCAATCTGATCCTGCCTCAGAAGTATCTGTTGGAACTTTGCTGCCTGACATCGGTTCTACCAAAGCTAAGTGCATTTGTTGTAAGATTGTGGAAATTATATCTCCGAATGTCATTTGTAATAGTTGTCATGATAAACATTTACATGCAGATAGTGTGTCCATCAGTAATAGTACATTGCCAGTTGCAGTTCCTTCAACTTCTAATGTACATGATATACCTATGAATTTTAAAGAATTTGTTACTGATTCTATTCAGAAGGCTTTGTCTGCATTTCCACCTTCTAATAAACGTAAAAGGTCTTTTAAAACTTCTCATTCAGTTGATGAAATTTCAAATGACCGACAACATAATAATTTATCCTCCTCTGATGAGGATCTATCTGATACAGGAGAAACGTTTAAATGCTGTTTTTAAACATCCTGTGGTTACTCCAGAGGTTTTTCCTATTCCTGTTGCTATTTCTGATATGATTTCTAAGGAATGGAATAAGCCAGGTACTTCTTTTATTTCTTCTTCATGGTTTAAAAAATTGTATCCTTTACCAGCAATTTTTATAGAGTTTTGGGAAAAAGTCCCCAAAGTTGATGGGGCTATTTCTACTCTTGCTAAACGTACCACTATTCCTATGGAAGATAGTACTTCCTTTAAGGATCCTTTAGATAGGAAGCTTGAATCTTATCTAAGGAAAGCCTATTTATATTCAGGTCATCTTCTCAGACCTGCAATTTCTTTGGCTGATGTTGCAGCTGCATCAACTTTTTGGTTGGAGAATTTAGCGCAACAAGAATTGGATTCTGACATATCTAGCATTATTCACTTACTGCAATATGCTAATCATTTTATTTGTGATGCCATATTTGATATTATCAAAATTGATGTTAGATCCATGTCTTTAGCTATTTTAGCTAGAAGAGCTTTGTGGCTTAAATCTTGGAATGCTGATATGACATCTAAGTCTAGATTACTATCTTTTCTTTCCAAGGTAATAATTTATTTGGTTCTCAGTTGGATTCTATTATTTCAACTGTTACTGGGGGAAAGTGAGTTTTTCTGCCTCAGGATAAAAAAACCTAAGGGTAAATCTAAGGCTTCTAACCGTTTTCATTCCTTTCATCAGAATAAGGAACAAAAATCTAACCCTTCTTCCAAGGAATCTGTTTCCAATTGGAAGCCTTCCTCAAATTGGAATAAATCCAAGCCATTTAAGAAACCAAAGTCAGCCCCTAAGTCCGCATGAAGGTGCGGCCCTCATTCCAGCTCAGATGGTAGGGGGCAGATTAAGTTTTTTCAATGATATTTGGATAAATTCTGTCCAAAATCAATGGATTCAGAGCATTGTCTCTGAAGGGTATCGAATAGGATTCGGAGTAAGACCTCCTGTAAGAAGACTTTTTCTCTCACGCATCCCAGCAAATCCAGTAAAAGCTCAGGCTTTCCTGAAGTGTGTTTCAGACCTGGAGTTTTCAGTGGTAATCATGCCGGTTCCTTTTCAGGAACAAGGTCTGGGGTTTTATTCAAATCTATTCATTGTCCCAAAGAAGGAAAATTTATTCAGACCAGTTCTGGATCTGAAAATTTTGAATCATTATGTAAGAGTACCAACTTTCAAGATGGTGACTATAAGGACTATTCTGCCTTTTGTTCAGTGAGGACATTATATGTCTACAATAGACTTGCAGGATGCATACCTTCATATTCCGATTCATCCAGAACATTATCAGTTCCTGTGATTCTCTTTTCTAGACAAGCATTACCAATTTGTTGCTCTTCTGTTTAGCCTAGCAACAGCTCCAAGAATCTTTTCAAAGGTTCTAGGTGCCCTACTCTTTGTAATCAGAGAACAGGGTATTGCTGTGTTTCCTTATTTGGACGATATCCTGGTACTAGCTCAGTCTTTACGTTCTGCAGAATCTCACACAAATCAACTAGTGTTGTTTCTTCAAAAACATGGTTGGAGGATCAATTTACCAAAAAGTTTCTTGATTCCTCAGACAAGGGTCACCTTTTTAGGTTTCCAGATAGATTTAGTGTCCATGACTCTGTCTCTAACAGACAAGAGACGTTTGAAATTGGTTGCAGCCTGGCGGCACCTTCAGTCTCAGTCATTCCCTTCAGTGGCTATGTGCATGGAAGTTTTAGGCCTCATGACTGCAGCATCGGACGTGATTCCTTTTGCTCATTTTCACATGAGACCTCTCCAGCTTTGTATGCTGAATCAATGGTTCAGGGATTATACAAAGATATCACAATTAATATCCTTAAATCCCAATGTTCGACACTCTCTGACATGGTGGTTAAATCACCAGCGTTTAGTTCAAGGGGCTTTTTTTGTTCGCCCAACCTGGACTGTGATAACTACAGATGCAAGTCTTTCAGGTTGGGGAGCTGTTTGGGGATCTCTGACAGCACAATGGGTTTGGAAATCTCAAGAGGCGAGATTACCAACCAACATTTTAGAACTCTGTGCAATTTTCAGAGCTCTTCAATTTTGGCCTCTGTTGAAGAGAGAACCGTTCATTTGCTTTCAGACAGACAATATCACAACTGTGGCATATGTCAATCATCAGGCTGGGACTCACAGTCCCCAAGCCATGAAAGAAATATCTCGGATACTTGCTTGGGCGGAATCCAGCTCCTGTCTAATCTCTGTGGTGCATATCCCAGGTGTAGACAATTGGGAGGCAGATTATCTCAGTCGTCAGACTTTACATTCAGGGGAGTGGTCTCTCCATCCAGATGTGTTTTCTCAGATTGTTCAGATGTGGGGTCTTCCAGAGATAGATCTGATGGCCTCTCATCTAAACAAGAAACTTCCCAGATACCTGTCCAGGTCCAGGGATGCTCAGATGGAAGCAGTGGATGCATTGACACTTCCATGGTGTTATCAACCTGCTTACATCTTTCCACCTCTAGTTCTTCTTCCAAGAGTGATCTCCAAAATCATCATGGAACAATTGTTTGTGTTGCTGGTGGCTTTGGTTTTGGTATGCAGATCTTGTTCGGATGTCCAGTTGCCAACCTTGGCCACTTCCGTTAAGGCAGGACCTACTGTCTCAAGGTCGATTTTTCCATCAGGATCTCAAATCATTAAATTTGAAGGTATGGAAATTGAATGCTTAGTGCTAAGTCATAGAGGTTTCTCTGACTCAGTGATTAATACTATGTTACAAGCTCGTAAATCTGTCTGTAGAAAGATTTATTAACAAGTTTGGAAGACTTACATTTAATGGTGTTCTTCTCATAAAGTCTCTTGGCATTCTTTTAGAATTCCTAGAATTTTACAGTTTCTTCAGGATGGTTTAGATAAAGGTTTGTCTGCAAGTTCCTTGAAGGGAACGAGGTGGCCCTCGTTTTACAACGGTTCAATTTACACCATTTCAGAATAACAACCTTTTTTTCTAGTTGAAAAGCATTGAAAAGCATTGAGAAGCAGTGCATTTATTAAAATTGCCAGTAGGGGGAGCTGTCTGCTTGTGTTGCAGCAAAGCCAAGTAAGCTGAAATTAATCAGTTTAACCAGACCTGAGCTATCGAGCAGATTTCAAAGGAACAAGATCTTCCTGTCTATAAATCAGTCCAGATTGGAATGCATAGAAAGAACTGTTTGCAGAAAAATGCAAGTTAAGTCTGTGTTGTGTGATTATATTATTTGGTTTATAATGCTGTTTAGCAAATGTTTTTGTTCATTTAACTTAGTTTAATTATATATACTGTGTTGTGTGATTATTTTATTAGGTTTATAATGCTGTTTAGCATTTAAAGTCTTCATTGACTTACATTATAAACTGGGTTTCAATTTACAACGGTTTCGATTTACAACCATTCCTTCTGGAACCTAACCCCAGCGTAAACTGAGGGCTACCTGTGTATATATATATATATATATATATGAAAATTGTATACCAGCTTGAAAAAATTTAATACACATTAATGTACTCGACCAACCTACTAGCCACTAGCGCTCAATGTATACCGACCGCATAAGTCTTTATCTTGCATTTGGCTATACTACAAAGGATTACTAACTAACTTTTCTACCAACTTTGAGACCGGCTTTGAAAAGGCTGCCATTACTTCATACTGGGGACTGTTTAATTACGCATACTAACCAAGGCTTGCTCATTCTATGCTGACATCGCCTGGCTTGATTAACCCTTTTATCTCTGGTGGAATTATTTGGTAGCTACCACTGCAAGACTTTATCTGTGGATTTTTCACAGGTTGATTATTTTGGTTCATTGTCCTCTAATTAGGGGAAGGTATACATCAACGTATTTTTATTTTAGGTTCAGTGTTTTCAATTTTTTTGATTGTTTAAAGGCTAAACAATAAAGTTTGACAATATATCTTGCATTTGGTCTCTGACTCCGATTTTTTGGTCACTAGTTTCCAACATTGGTTATTGGTGCTTAATGAGCTTGTGCTGGTTAAAGGTATAGCTGCATATTTTTTCTTATTTTTTCATATATATATATATATATATATATATATATATATAATTATTTTTTATTTTAGTTCTAACGGCTATCTGTTAAAATGTCTAGAAAAAATTATATTTCACAGGAAATCTGTGATTATTTTAACAATTACATTCATAAATACAATGGTCCATTCCTCATCCCAGAAGCTAATAACCAAAAATGTGAAAGTGTTTTAGAGATTCTAACACAGGTAGTATCTATTACAAAGACTAATAATAATAAAAGAAAATGTATGATAGCGCAGGCAGTGATTTCAACAATAAGGGGACTAACAAACATTATTGGAGACCTGACAGAGTAAAATAAAGACCTTAAATTAAAGTTAGATAACACACAGACTGACAGAGATTGTATTAAGCTTTCTGCTTTAACTAACACCATACAGATCAGTAAATTACGTCAATAAACATTAACAGAACACAGCAGAAACGAATACTCAAATAAAATTACTGAGTTACAAATGAAAATAAAACAAGAAGAAAAAATAATTAGTGATATTTCTGGGAGAAATGCAGATAGTGATCACTTACTGCCACAAAGGAAAGAGCCAAAACAAGTAATAAAACAAGATAAAATGCAAGTGGGCCCCACTAAAAACCCAAGTTCTGTTCCATTTGCCCCTGTCATAATATCTGAGAATTTTAATACCCTGAAAGTTCCTACAGGTTTTTCAAATCAGACTAGGCCAATGACTGTAGCAGATAGACATTTTTCAGAAATGGTGGGGCACAATCCCCACAAACAGCTTTAATAACTTTTCACATTGGTTTCACAAGGGATCTGAAAAAGCCATAAAAGTAGGTATGAGTATGCAGGAATGGACAGAATTGCTTCAAGATGCCATGGGTCCCTATGCCAACAGGTTATTAGGATTCACCTCAAACATATCTGATCAGGCTGGAAGAATAGTTAAAACCTTTTTCAATTTTACTAGTCTAGAAAAAGAGATTAGTGAAATTACCATGAGACCTCTAGATGGACCATTAGAAGTAGTAAAAAGAGTTTTATTCTGTTGTGTGCTGCACCAGCCACAGACCCAAATGGTCTGGGGGTTACCAGCTCACATACAGAGGGTACTTGAAGCTCTCCCCAGAAAATGTCAGGAGTTTGTAAAGCTGTATGATCTAAACTCTACAAACTTAGATATGGTGCTCACTAGAGCTGATAAGTGATGGAATTATCACCCATACACCATTAAGGCAATTTCTGCAGTGAAGCAGTCAATGGAGAACAATCTGACTATTCACAGGCAGGAATCAGAGAGGGGTAACAGAAGGAATGTTTGGGGGTATCAGAATAGTAGAGCATCAAATACAGGAAACTGGAGAGACAGGAATTTAAATGGCGACATTAACAGAGGAGAAAACGTGTAAAAATTGGAGGCTGAGGCCAAATGAGATAAGCAATAAGGCCAACTTAAGTTATTGGGAACTCAAACAAAAAACAGGAGAATGAGAGATTAAATTGGGTTTCTAAAGAAACAGCTGACAGAGCTGGAGGGCTCAAATTAAATCATTCATTTCTTTCATGTAATTAGCAAGAGTCCATGAGCTAGTGACGTATGGGATATACATTCCTACCAGGAGGGGCAAAGTTTCCCAAACCTCAAAATGCCTATAAATACACCCCTCACCACACCCACAAATCAGTTTTACAAACTTTGCCTCCTATGGAGGTGGTGAAGTAAGTTTGTGCTAGATTCTACGTTGATATGCGCTCCGCAGCAGGTTGGAGCCCGGTTTTCCTCTCAGCGTTCAGCGAATGTCAGAGGGATGTGAGGAGAGTATTGCCTATTTGAATTCAATGATCTCCTTCTACGGGGTCTATTTCATAGGTTCTCTGTTATCGGTCGTAGAGATTCATCTCTTACCTCCCTTTTCAGATCGACGATATACTCTTATATATACCATTACCTCTGCTGATTCTCGTTTCAGTACTGGTTTGGCTTTCTACTACATGTAGATGAGTGTCCTGGGGTAAGTAAGTCTTATTTTCTGTGACACTCTAAGCTATGGTTGGGCACTTTTATATAAAGTTCTAAATATATGTATTCAAACATTTATTTGCCTTGACTCAGGATGTTCAACGTTCCTTATTTCAGACAGTCAGTTTCATATTTGGGACAATGCATATGAATAAATCAATTTTTTTCTTACCTTAAAATTTGACTTTTTTGGCGCAATTTTTTTTTCTGTTTCCGGCATCATACGTGTGGCCGGAAGTTGCGTCATTTTTTGACGTTTTTTTGCGCCAAAAGTGTCGGCGTTCCGGATGTGGCGTCATTTTTGGCGCCAAAAGCATTTAGGTGCCAAATAATGTGGGCGTCTTTTTTTTTGGCACTAAAAAAATATGGGCGTCAGTATTGTCTCCACATTATTTAAGTCTCATTATTTATTGCTTCTGGTTGCTAGAAGCTTGTTCACTGGCATTTTTTCCCATTCCTGAAACTGTCATTTAAGGAATTTGATCAATTTTGCTTTATATGTTGTTTTTTCTATTACATATTGCAAGATGTCCCAGATTGACACTGAGTCAGAAGATACTTCTGGAAAAACGCTGCCTGGTGCTGGATCTACCAAAGTTAAGTGTATCTGCTGCAAACTTGTGGTATCTGTTCCTCCAGCTGTTGTTTGTAATGAATGTCATGACAAACTTGTTAATGCAGATAATATTTCCTTTAGTAATGTTACATTACCTGTTGCTTTTCCGTCAACATCTAATACTCAGAGTGTTCCTGTTAATATAAGAGATTTTGTTTCTAAATCCATTAAGAAGGCTATGTCTGTTATTCCTCCTTCTAGTAAACGTAAAAGGTCTTTTAAAACTTCTCATTTTTCAGATGAATTTTTAAATGAACATCATCATTCTGATTCTGATAATGGTTCCTCTGGTTCAGAGGATTCTGTCTCAGAGGTTGATGCTGATAAATCTTCATATTTATTTAAAATGGAATTTATTCGTTCCTTACTTAAAGAAGTCTTAATTGCATTAGAAATAGAGGATTCTGGTCCTCTTGATACTAAATCTAAACGTTTAAATAAGGTTTTTAAATCTCCTGTAGTTATTCCAGAAGTTTTTCCTGTCCCTGATGCTATTTCTGAAGTAATCTCCAGGGAATGGAATAATTTGGGTAATTCATTTACTCCTTCTAAACGTTTTAAGCAATTATATCCTGTGCCATCTGACAGATTAGAATTTTGGGACAAAATCCCTAAAGTTGATGGGGCTGTCTCTACTCTTGCTAAACGTACTACTATTCCTACGGCAGATAGTACTTCCTTTAAGGATCCTTTAGATAGGAAGATTGAATCCTTTCTAAGAAAAGCTTATTTATGTTCAGGTAATCTTCTTAGACCTGCTATATCTTTAGCGGATGTTGCTGCAGCTTCAACTTTTTGGTTAGAAGCTTTAGCGCAACAAGTCATAGATCATAATTCTCATAGCATTGTTAATCTTCTTCAACATGCTAATAACTTTATTTGTGATGCCATCTTTGATATCATTAGAGTTGATGTCAGGTATATTTTAGCTAGAAGAGCTTTATGGCTTAAAACTTGGAATGCTGATATGTCTTCTAAGTCAACT
The DNA here is from genome assembly GCF_027579735.1 of Bombina bombina. Taxonomy (NCBI): domain Eukaryota; kingdom Metazoa; phylum Chordata; class Amphibia; order Anura; family Bombinatoridae; genus Bombina; species Bombina bombina. Next base: position 839,962,679 of record NC_069504.1, on the reverse strand, counting down.
TTGCTTTCCCTTTCTTTCCAGGGTAATCAATTATTTGGTTCTCAGTTGGATTCTATTATCTCAACTGTTACTGGAGGGAAAGGAACTTTTTTACAACAGGATAAAAGGTCTAAAGGTAAATTTAGGTCTAATAATCGTTTTCGTTCCTTTCGTCACAATAAGGAACAAAAGCCTGATCCTTCACCCACAGGAGCGGTATCAGTTTGGAAACCATCTCCAGTCTGGAATAAATCCAAGCCTTTCAGAAAATCAAAGCCAGCTCCCAAGTCCACATGAAGGTGCGGCCCTCATTCCAGCCCAGCTGGTAGGGGGCAGATTACGATTTTTCAAAGAAATTTGGATCAATTCAATTCACAATCTTTGGATTCAAAACATTGTGTCAGAAGGGTACAGAATTGGCTTCAAGATAAGGCCTCCTGCAAAGAGATTTTTTCTTTCCCGTGTCCCAGTAAATCCAGCAAAGGCTCAAGCATTTCTGAAATGTGTTTCAGATCTAGAGTTGGCTGGAGTAATTATGCCAGTTCCAGTTCTGGAACAGGGGCTGGGGTTTTATTCAAATCTCTTCATTGTACCAAAGAAGGAGAATTCCTTCAGACCAGTTCTGGATCTAAAAATATTGAATCGTTATGTAAGGATACCAACATTCAAAATGGTAACTATAAGGACTATCCTGCCTTTTGTTCAGCAAGGGCATTATATGTCCACAATAGATTTACAGGATGCATATCTGCATATTCCGATTCATCCAGATCACTTTCAGTTTCTAAGATTCTCTTTCCTAGACAAGCATTACCAGTTTGTGGCTCTGCCGTTTGGCCTAGCAACAGCTCCAAGAATTTTTACAAAGGTTCTCTGTGCCCTTCTGTCTGTAATCAGAGGATAGGGTATTGTGGTATTTCCTTATTTGTACAATATCTTGGTACTTGCTCAGTCTTCACATTTAGCAGAATCTCATACGAATCGACTTGTGTTGTTTCTTCAAGATCATGGTTGGAGGATCAATTTACCGAAAAGTTCATTGATTCCTCAGACAAGGGTAACCTTTTTAGGTTTCCAGATAGATTCAGCGTCCATGACTCTGTCTTTGACAGACAAGAGACGTCTAAAATTGATCTCAGCTTGTCGAAACCTTCAATCACAATCATTCCCTTCGGTAGCCTTATGCATGGAAATTCTAGGTCTTATGACTGCTGCATCGGACGCGATCCCCTTTGCTCGTTTTCACATGCGACCTCTTCAGCTCTGTATGCTGAACCAGTGGTGCAGGGATTACACAAAGATATCTCAATTAATATCTTTAAAACCGATTGTACGACACTCTCTGACGTGGTGGACAGATCACCATCGTTTAGTTCAGGGGGCTTCTTTTGTTCTTCCGACCTGGACTGTAATTTCAACAGATGCAAGTATGACAGGTTGGGGAGCTGTTTAGGGGTCTCTGACAGCACAAGGGGTTTGGGAATCTCAGGAGGTGAGATTACCAATCAATATTTTGGAACTCCGTGCAATTTTCAGAGCTCTTCAGTCTTGGCCTCTTCTAAAGAGAGAATCGTTCATTTGTTTTCAGACAGACAATGTCACAACTGTGGCATACATCAATCATCAAGGAGGGACTCACAGTCCTCTGGCCATGAAAGAAGTATCTCGAATTCTGGTATGGGCGGAATCCAGCTCCTGTCTAGTTTCTGCGGTTCATATCCCAGGTATAGACAATTGGGAAGCGGATTATCTCAGTCGCCAAACGTTACATCCGGGCGAATGGTCTCTTCACCCAGAGGTATTTCTTCAGATTGTTCAAATGTGGGAACTTCCAGAAATAGATCTGATGGCCTCTCATCTAAACAAGAAACTTCCCAGGTATCTGTCCAGATCCAGGGATCCTCAAGCGGAAGCAGTGGATGCATTGTCACTTCCTTGGAAGTATCATCCTGCCTATATCTTTCCGCCTCTAGTTCTTCTTCCAAGAGTAATCTCCAAGATTCTGAAGGAATGCTCGTTTGTTCTGCTGGTAGCTCCAGCATGGCCTCACAGGTTTTGGTATGCGGATCTTGTCCGGATGGCCTCTTGCCAACCGTGGACTCTTCCGTTAAGACCAGACCTTCTGTCGCAAGGTCCTTTTTTCCATCAGGATCTCAAATCCTTAAATTTAAAGGTATGGAGATTGAACGCTTGATTCTTAGTCAAAGAGGTTTCTCTGACTCTGTGATTAATACTATGTTACAGGCTCGTAAATCTGTATCTAGGGAGATATATTATAGAGTCTGGAAGACTTATATTTCTTGGTGTCTTTCTCATCATTTTTCCTGGCATTCTTTTAGAATTCCGAGAATTTTACAGTTTCTTCAGGATGGTTTGGATAAAGGTTTGTCTGCAAGTTCCTTGAAAGGACAAATCTCTGCTCTTTCTGTTCTTTTTCACAGAAAGATTGCTAATCTTCCTGATATTCATTGTTTTGTACAAGCTTTGGTTCGTATAAAACCTGTCATTAAGTCAATTTCTCCTCCTTGGAGTTTGAATTTGGTTCTGGGGCTCTTCAAGCTCCTCCGTTTGAACCTATGCATTCATTGGACATTAAATTACTTTCTTGGAAAGTTTTGTTCCTTTTGGCCATCTCTTCTGCCAGAAGAGTTTCTGAATTATCTGCTCTTTCTTGTGAGTCTCCTTTTCTGATTTTTCATCAGGATAAGGCGGTGTTGCGAACTTCTTTTAAATTTTTACCTAAGGTTGTGAATTCTAACAACATTAGTAGAGAAATTGTGGTTCCTTCATTATGTCCTAATCCTAAGAATTCTAAGGAGAAATCATTGCATTCTTTGGATGTAGTTAGAGCTTTGAAATATTATGTTGAAGCTACTAAGAATTTCCGAAAGACTTCTAGTCTATTTGTTATCTTTTCCGGTTCTAGGAAAGGTCAGAAGGCCTCTGCCATTTCTTTGGCATCTTGGTTGAAATCTTTAATTCATCATGCTTATGCCAAGTTGGGTAAAACTCCGCCTCAAAGGATTACAGCTCATTCTACTAGGTCAGTTTCTACTTCCTGGGCGTTTAGGAATGAAGCTTCGGTTGATCAGATTTGCAAAGCAGCAACTTGGTCTTCTTTGCATACTTTTACTAAATTCTACCATTTTGATGTGTTTTCTTCTTCTGAAGCAGTTTTTGGTAGAAAAGTACTTCAGGCAGCTGTTTCAGTTTGATTCTTCTGCTTATAATTTCAGTTTTTTTTCATTATAAGATTTAAACTTTATTTTGGGTGTGGATTATTTTCAGCGGAATTGGCTGTCTTTATTTTATCCCTCCGTCTCTAGTGACTCTTGCGTGGAAGATCCACATCTTGGGTAGTCATTATCCCATACGTCACTAGCTCATGGACTCTTGCTAATGACATGAAAGAAAACATAATTTATGTAAGAACTTACCTGATAAATTCATTTCTTTCATATTAGCAAGAGTCCATGAGGCCCACCCTTTTTTTGTGGTGGTTATGATTTTTTTGTATAAAGCACAATTATTCCAATTCCTTATTTTTTATGCTTTTGCACTTTTTTCTTATCACCCCACTTCTTGGCTATGCGTTAAACTGATTTGTGGATGTGGCGAGGGGTGTATTTATAGGCATTTTGAGGTTTGGGAAACTTTGCCCCTCCTGGTAGGAATGTATATCCCATACATCACTAGCTCATGGACTCTTGCTAATATGAAAGAAATGAATTTATCAGGTAAGTTCTTACATAAATTATGTTTTTTGTTTATAAGCATATTTGTTTGCAGTACATTTGTATCATGTAATGTGTACTTTAGTTTTAAGTTCAATTAATAATTTTAAGTGTTTTTTCATTAGGTTTAGAATGCATAGTTAAGTGATGCATTCTCTTTCTAAAAACCAATAACAGATACCTCCATTGTAATTACTTTTGGGATGCCACATGCAAGAACATTTTCATGTAAACTGTCTGAAGTCTTATCTTTCAGAAAGAAAACCAATGAAGACAGAAGGCTTCTCACCTTTCCTTCCAGCTTTCCAATAACACATATTATAGATTGTTTTTTTTTCAGGTGTCTTCAGGACTGATCTTACCATGAAGCTATGATGGTGGAGTTAGACAAATTAAATAAGTATAACATGTATCACAATGGATATGTAAAATGGGGCATTAGGCCAAAATAATATATAGCATAAAGGGGTAAATAATCATATAAGTCAAGCAACATAAGTTAAGTAAGGGCGTGAGTGGAATGATGCAATGATAGAGGCACATCCCAACTTGAAGTTAATTACTGTGAATGTGGTTTCTACTGTAGATGGAGTGTTGTAGTGTGAAGTAAATATATGCCTGGTTTTAATCTCTTTTCATTCCTTTGAGGGTCTTGGAAAAAACAAAGTGATTCAGAGAGAGAGATTTGGTAAAGCAAAAGCAAGGACCAGATGCCAAAAGATGACAACAAAGAACTTCAGTGAACCATTATAACTTTTGTTTTACAGGCACAATTCAAACTTTATTAATAAAGATTTTACTACACGCATACCCATCTAGTGTACACACACTCATACATGAACTTTTATTTTTTCCCAATTTTAAGACCATTGTATAAATGTTGTAATGGGGTTTAGCATAGGATTTTTTGTTTCTATGTATAATTTTAAATGAATTTTTTAATGAATTGTATAAAGTTAGACTAGGAATTGACAGTCCTAGGAAAGTACAGAATAGATTATATCGCCGAGGGAATGATATTCCTAAGGGATGGTGGGAGAATGTTCCCTGTAAGGTCTTCGCTCTCACTGTGTTCTTCTGTACTAGTGAGTATAACTAGAAAACGGGGCAACATAGGAGAAGAAAAAAGTGAGGGAATGTGGTGACATAGCTTACTGACCTAGCTGTTATTAAAATCCCTTCCCCCAGATACACCTTTCTCTGTGAACTAAAGACACTCCCAATTGCCTTTGACTGGCATTTGATAAACCACTCACTATTGAATTGGTGTATAAAAAAACTTGAACACTCTCTATTTCTTATTATCTTTCTTATGCTGAAAAGATGGCTGATGGTGGACACATTGGAGAATGTGGCTAAGTATATTTCTATGATTATTTTAGCAGTGTTGGACAAACTGGGGTTATTGTAGTAAAGTTGCCCTATCTTAAATATTTGGACTGTTTTGCTGTAAAATAGATGTGTATATATACCTGTAAATATTTATCTTATTATTAACATATATTGATTCCAAATAAACCCTCTCATGGAGTTTATTTCACAACTTACTTGTATTGGTTTAGTGGTTTTACCAGAGAGATTTAGTACTAAATTAGAATTATATTTAGTATAAAGTAAAAAATATTTTAAACTAATTAATAACCACAGTCCCCAACTACGAGTTGTGATGCACTAATTAGTCCCTGGAGTGACTTTCATTTAATTTCAGTCTGTTGGACTTCTCATTTTGCTTCCATGATGACTGATTATGGTCTGAGGTTTATAATTGTTGCAAAATGGTTCTTTATATTACATACGCATATATTTATCCTGTGAGGGAGTTGTACTGAATATAGTGAGTTGTCACTCGTGACTGGTCACCTCCACATTGTTCCTAGACTATCATAATTAAGTATACTACTCTTGTCCACTGCTGAGAAGACCATGTGCATATACCTGTTTTTCTACTTATACTGTTATTTTTACAAACTGCTCACAGGGGGGAATAGGTAGTGTTCGCTAATTCAATAGGTAGAGTATTAGGATGAGACTATGTATAAATTAACCATAACCTGCCCCATTTCTGTGAGTTTTGAAATCGGGGGTTACATATTTATTCATTAGTTTTATTTACCCCATTGGTCGCTGCATCATATATATTCGGCCTATAGAACTGCACTGAGTTAATTAATATGGATCTCTATACCATATGATAACTGTAGGCTAAAAAAATTGTTTAGAGTCTTCGTACATTTGAATATGTTTACGCAGGTCTCTCTAAATATTGCTATTTACTATAAGTGTGAATTCTGTTTATTATTGTTAGGGTTTGTCACAAAAGTTTTTTTGGGAATACCATAAGATACAAGAATAAGGGATTCTTAGCCAAGGCTATGATATAGATGTGAATGATCAAGTTTGTTGTACTACCATATTTACCTGGCAATATCGTTATATATACTCTAAAACCTATCTAAATGGCTAGGATTTGTGAGAAGTCATAGACACTAAACTCTGCTGTCAGGTACCTACTCCATCCCATCCCGTTCTTTATAGGATCTTAAGAAACGCATAAGTTTTGTTTATTTAATTTTTAGATATAGCTAAATGTATCATACAGAATATACAACATTATTATGACTATTTATCTAACAAAAGTTTTATATGTTTGCAGTTTGTTTTAGTGAAGATGACTACATGAGCTGTATTTGAAGTTATAGCTGTCTAGATTTTGCCAATTTGTGCGCTTTGAGTTTATTTGAATCGGTTAATAACACTTATACTAGGGGGCGGAGCTAGCCAGCAGCAGGAGCAGACATGCAGGTTCGCTGCTCTCTGTGAAAATGATCAAAAAGGATATACCATGATCAAGATATCACCTAAATCTGTTTTCAAAAGTAAGTCTTAGGTTTATAGACTTGCTACATCGGATATGGAGCAGATAATATGGGAGAACTGTGAGGAGCAAAAATAACAGATAGAAGTGGATGCGCCATGCTTATAGACGCCATTTTAACTAGCTATACGACAAATATACTGAGCTTCAATCCGGAGATCCTACGGCTCTACAGACAGTTCACAGTTTAACCTAGATCATGATTGCTCAGGTTCCTAGCGACACTGATTCAGTTACACTGCCGAAAATGGAGAAGTGGGAAAGTAGTTTACAGGACCAGCTATCTACATGTTTTGGAGAATTTAGAAATGATCTTGCAACAATTTTGGCCTCCCTCTGTCAGGAGCCCAAGCTATAGGCTGTTTCTGGCTACGAGTCAAAAGAGAATATGGCTCTGGCTATGGACACTACAAACGTATCAGCTACTATGCCCATGCTTACAACTGCAGAGCCGGCCTCCATAACGGAACTGAAACGGCAGAGTGTACCCTCCCGGAAAGATCTATATCTGCAGTTGCTGGGGAGCCCAGATGATTATGGAACCTGGGTAATGACAGACTATGTCTCATGTACTGTGATGACCTCAAGCACATCGCTGTATACATTTTCAGGGGGTTATTCATGGTCAGCTGAACTGGAGAAAGAGGTCCTTTACAGAGTTAGAGATAAACTACCACAGCGTCATAAAACAAGATGTGGAGTAGGCTAACTGGTCTAAGCCTGGCAAGAGATTACTGGACTCTATTTAGAGACATCTGTACAATAGTTAGATGATCAGTTGACACGAAATGACAAGTCCTATATCCTCTCACGTTTAAACTGTTTGTTTTTCTGCCATGCAGTTATTCCATGCGATTTTATGACCACTTTGTCTGAGATTATTATCTATGTTGGGATAGGGGTGTATATCACCTTTATATATTACTCCATTCTCTGTTAGCTATAAGATTATTACTATGGGAAACTTCATATATGTCATATATTTTAGCTTAGATGGCTTGCCCATACAAGATACACCTAACTGCATTTATTGCTAAATAAGTCGTTTTCAATAATACTATGTTAATGTGCCTTACTCTAATATTAACAACCTCATAGGATTTGACTATCCTTTATGACACAAACTTTGCCAACATATTGTTTATTATATAGGTATTTATGTGTATTATACCCAGCAGGAGGCTCTATTGTTTATGTTCTGTTTATATCATAGCAGAATGATTGTGTATGCGACATGTTAAGCTGCAGCTTCAGATGTAATTGAACCGCTAAACATGACAACATGGCTAACACAACACAATGTAGCCACTTTCTTTTACTGGTCCATTGGGGTAAACTATGCGTGACCAGAAACATAGCCAGGGATTACGTTACTTTAACCATCAATAGCATATTGGGAGTCTGCTGTGCATTGCTTTTTTATATATAGTGTAAATAACAAGTTACTTGGGTATAGGGCCCGTACCCAAGTGATAAGACCTGAGGCTGACTTAATATTCATACCTGGCTAGCTTCCAATAATTTAATGATACCCTTTGCTGAATAATCAATATTGAGAATTTCTCCCAATAGATGTGTAATATATTTGGTGACAAAGTGTAGTTTTTTCGATCAGCCACTAGAGGGGTGTACAAGTTTAGTTATGGTTAAACTTATGCTGCAGAATTTATTTCCCAATAGATTCCTATAAGCTTTATATTTTATGTTACCTCCTGTCCTCCCTGGTTTATATGCTGTTCAGGGTATAGGGGGTGGCAGAATGAGTATACCTACGCACTTAGTTCTAATAGACATATGTGCCAAGACAGGAGTTATAGTAGTTTTTTTTCTACCTAATAAACATGGTTTATAGTGTGATCAGCTCCCATGACATTTCCAAGCCGACAGTATCTCCCCTCACCCTTTCCCGCTCAGCATTTGTGAGCGGGTCATATCCACTTCCCCTTACCCGTATGTGTCCAGTGGTGACAATAACCCCTGAGGGGAGATACTATAATACTATAATATTATACTACTATACTAATATTCCATAAGTCCCTATACCAGATGGATCCAATGATGATGTATCCCCTTACCAACCTGATTTTAAACTTACACTCTCCATCTTTCATTACAGCCTTAATCTATTAGATTCCATGCTTACTCCTCCCCCCCCCCCACATAACAATATTCCTAATGAACAGTTATCTCTGATCATTCTCCTCCCTTACTCCCCCCCCCCTTTTTTTACTCCATTGAGCTCACGTCGCGAGCATAGGACACTACCAGTATTCTTACTGAACATTTTTATGTTAGATCATTCCCTTCCCCCCTCCCCCCTCCCATATACTCCATTGGGCTCACGTTGTGAGCATAGGACAACAATTCTATCCTATATTAGATGTAATGTTGTCGAATATATTGCTGGTCTTATATATAATCTCATATGATATAATGATTGTTATATATTGTTATCTATTCTATAAATATAAAAAAAAAAAAAAAGGTTCATCATTCGAGACCCATGAGTGGTCTTCTTCTGTCTCAGTTTACCAACTATAACGACATTTCTTTCATGTAATTAGCAAGAGTCCATGAGCTAGTGACGTATGGGATATATATTCCTACCAGGAGGGGCAAAGTTTCCCAAACCTCAAAATGCCTATAAATACACCCCTCACCACACCCACAAATCAGTTTTACAAACTTTGCCTCCTATGGAGGTGGTGAAGTAAGTTTGTGCTAGATTCTACGTTGATATGCGCTCCGCAGCAGGTTGGAGCCCGGTTTTCCTCTCAGCGTGCAGTGAATGTCAGAGGGATGTGAGGAGAGTATTGCCTATTTGAATTCAATGATCTCCTTCTACGGGGTCTATTTCATAGGTTCTCTGTTATCGGTCGTAGAGATTCATCTCTTACCTCCCTTTTCAGATCGACGATATACTCTTATATATACCATTACCTCTACTGATTTTCGTTTCAGTACTGGTTTGGCTTTCTACAACATGTAGATGAGTGTCCTGGGGTAAGTAAGTCTTATTTTCTGTGACACTCTAAGCTATGGTTGGGCACTTTTTTATAAAGTTCTAAATATATGTATTCAAACATTTATTTGCCTTGACTCAGGATGTTCAACGTTCCTTATTTCAGACAGTCAGTTTCATATTTGGGATAATGCATATGAATAAATCAATTTTTTCTTACCTTAAAATTTGACTTTTTTCCCTGTGGGCTGTTAGGCTCGCGGGGGCTGAAAATGCTTCATTTTATTGCGTCATTCTTGGCGCTGACTTTTTTGGCGCAAAAAATGTTTCTGTTTCCGGCGTCATACGTGTCGCCCGAAGTTGCGTCATTTTTTGACGTTTTTTTGAGCCAAAAGTGTCTGCGTTCCGGATGTGGCCAAAAGCATTTAGGCGCCAAATAATGTGGGCGTCTTTTTTGGTGCTAAAAAAATATGGGCGTCACTATTGTCTCCACATTATTTAAGTCTCATTATTTATTGCTTCTGGTTGCTAGAAGCTTGTTCACTGGCATTTTTTCCCATTCCTGAAACTGTCATTTAAGGAATTTGATCAATTTTGCTTTATATGTTGTTTTTTCTATTACATATTGCAAGATGTCCCACGTTGACACTGAGTCAGAAGATACTTCTGGAAAATCGCTGCCTGGTGCTGGATCTACCAAAGCTAAGTGTATCTGCTGTAAACTTGTGGTATCTGTTCCTCCAGCTGTTGTTTGTACTGATTGTCATGACAAACTTGTTAATGCAGATAATATTTCCTTTAGTACTGTTACATTACCTGTTGCTGTTCCGTCAACATCTAATACTCAGAGTGTTCCTGATAACATAAGAGATTTTGTTTCTAAATCCATTAAGAAGGCTATGTCTGTTATTCCTCCTTCTAGTAAACGTAAAAAGTCTTTTAAAACTTCTCATTTTTCAGATGAATTTTTAAATGAACATCATCATTCTGATTCTGATAATGGTTCTTCTGGTTCAGAGGATTCTGTCTCAGAGGTTGATGCTGATAAATCTTCATATTTATTTAAAATGGAATTTATTCGTTCTTTACTTAAAGAAGTCCTAATTGCATTAGAAATAGAGGATTCTGGTCCTCTTGATACTAAATCTAAACGTTTAAATAAGGTTTTTAATCTCCTGTAGTTATTCCAGAAGTTTTTCCTGTCCCTGATGCTATTTCTGAAGTAATTTCCAGGGAATGGAATAATTTGGGTAATTCATTTACTCCTTCTAAACGTTTTAAGCAATTATATCCTGTGCCATCTGACAGATTAGAGTTTTGGGACAAAATCCCTAAGGTTGATGGGGCTGTCTCTACTCTTGCGAAGCGTACTACTATTCCTACGGCAGATAGTACTTCCTTTAAGGATCCTTTAGATAGGAAAATTGAATCCTTTCTAAGAAAAGCTTACTTGTGTTCAAGTAATCTTCTTAGACCTGCTATATCTTTAGCGGATGTTGCTGCAGCTTCAACTTTTTGGTTAGAAACAGATCATAATTCTCATAGCATTATTAATCTTCTTCAACATGCTAATAATTTTATTTGTGGTGCCATCTTTGTTATCATTAGAGTTGATGTCAGGTATATGTCTCTAGCTATTTTAGCTAGAAGAGCTTTATGGCTTAAAACTTGGAATGCTGATATGTCTTCTAAGTCTACTCTGTTTTCCCTTTCTTTCCAGGGTAATAAATTATTTGGTTCTCAGTTGGATTCTATTATCTCAACTGTTACTGGAGGGAAAGGAACTTTTTTACAACAGGATAAAAAATTTAAAGGTAAATTTAGGTCTAATAATCGTTTTCGTTCCTTTCGTCACAACAAGGAACAAAAGCCTGATCCTTCATCCTCAGGAGCGGTATCAGTTTGGAAACCATCTCCAGTCTTGAATAAATCCAAGCCTTTTAGAAAATCAAAGCCAGCTCCTAAGTCCACATGAAGGTGCGGCCCTCATTCCAGCTCAGCTGGTAGGGGGCAGATTACGTTTTTTAAAGAAATTTGGATCAATTCCATTCACAATCTTTGGATTCAGAACATTGTTTCAGAAGGGTACAGAATTGGCTTCAAGATAAGGCCTCCTGCAAAGAGATTTTTTCTTTCCCGTGTCCCAGTAAACCCAGCGAAGGCTCGAGCATTTCTGAAATGTGTTTCAGATCTAGAGTTGGCTGGAGTAATTATGCCAGTTCCAGTTCTGGAACAGGGGCTGGGGTTTTATTCAAATCTCTTCATTGTACCAAAGAAGGAGAATTCCTTCAGACCAGTTCTGGATCTAAAAATATTGAATCGTTATGTAAGGATACCAACATTCAAAATGGTAACTGTAAGGACTATCCTGACTTTGTTCAGCAAGGGCATTATATGTCTACAATAGATTTACAGGATGCATATCTGCATATTCCGATTCATCCAGATCACTATCAGTTTCTGAGATTCTCTTTCCTAGACAAGCATTACCAGTTTGTGGCTCTACCGTTTGGCCTAGCAATAGCTCCAAGAATTTTTACAAAGGTTCTCGGTGCCCTTCTGTCTGTAATCAGAGAACAGGGTATTGTGGTATTTCCTTATTTGGACGATATCTTGGTACTTGCTCAGTCTTCACATTTAGCAGAATCGCATACGAATCGACTTGCGTTGTTTCTTCAAGATCATGGTTGGAGGATCAATTTACCAAAAAATTAATTGATTCCTCAGACAAGGGTAACCTTTTTAGGTTTCCAGATAGATTCAGTGTCCATGACTCTGTCTTTGACAGACAAGAGACGTCTAAAATTGATATCAGCTTGTCGAAACCTTTCAGTCACAATCATTCCCTTCGGTAGCCTTATGCATGGAAATTCTAGGTCTTATGACTGCTGCATCGGACGCGATCCCCTTTGCTCGTTTTCACATGCGACCTCTTCAGCTCTGTATGCTGAACCAGTGGTGCAGAGATTACACAAAGATATCTCAATTAATATCTTTAAAACCGATTGTACGACACTCTCTGACGTGGTGGACAGATCACCATCGTTTAGTTCAGGGGGCTTCTTTTGTTTTTCCGACCTGGACTGTAATTTCAACAGATGCAAGTCTTACAGGTTGGGGAGCTGTGTGGGGGTCTCTGACAGCACAAGGGGTTTGGGAATCTCAGGAGGTGAGATTACCGATCAATATTTTGGAACTCCGTGCAATTTTCAGAGCTCTTCAGTCATGGCCTCTTCTAAAGAGAGAATCGTTCATTTGTTTTCAGACAGACAATGTCACAACTGTGGCATACATCAATCATCAAGGAGGGACTCACAGTCCTCTGGCTATGAAAGAAGTATCTCGAATTCTGGTATGGGCGGAATCCAGCTCCTGTCTAGTTTCTGCGGTTCATATCCCAGGTATAGACAATTGGGAAGCGGATTATCTCAGTCGCCAAACGTTACATCCGGGCGAATGGTCTCTTCACCCAGAGGTATTTCTTCAGATTGTTCAAATATGGGGACTTCCAGAAATAGATCTGATGGCCTCTCATCTAAACAAGAAACTTCCCAGGTATCTGTCCAGATCCAGGGATCCTCAAGCGGAAGCAGTGGATGCATTGTCACTTCCTTGGAAGTATCATCCTGCCTATATCTTTCCGCCTCTAGTTCTTCTTCCAAGAGTAATCTCCAAGATTCTGAAGGAATGCTCGTTTGTTCTGCTGGTAGCTCCAGCATGGCCTCACAGGTTTTGGTATGCGGATCTTGTCCGGATGGCCTCTTGCCAACCGTGGACTCTTCCGTTAAGACCAGACCTTCTGTCGCAAGGTCCTTTTTTCCATCAGGATCTCAAATCCTTAAATTTAAAGGTATGGGGATTGAACGCTTGATTCTTAGTCAAAGAGGTTTCTCTGACTCTGTGATTAATACTATGTTACAGGCTCGTAAATCCGTATCTAGGGAGATATATTATAGAGTCTGGAAGACTTATATTTCTTGGTGTCTTTCTCATCATTTTTCCTGGCATTCTTTTAGAATTCCGAGAATTTTACAGTTTCTTCAGGATGGTTTGGATAAAGGTTTGTCTGCAAGTTCCTTGAAAGGACAAATCTCTGCTCTTTCTGTTCTTTTTCACAGAAAGATTGCTAATCTTCCTGATATTCATTGTTTTGTACAAGCTTTGGTTCGTATAAAACCTGTCATTAAGTCAATTTCTCCTCCTTGGAGTTTGAATTTGGTTCTGGGGGCTCTTCAAGCTCCTCCGTTTGAACCTATGCATTCATTGGACATTAAATTACTTTCTTGGAAAGTTTTGTTCCCTTTAGCCATCTCTTCTACCAGAAGAGTTTCTGAATTATCTGCTCTTTCTTGTGAGTCTACTTTTCTGATTTTTCACCAGGATAAGGCGGTGTTGCGAACTTCTTTTAAATTTTTCCCTAAGGTTGTGAATTCTAACAACATTAGTAGAGAAATTGTGGTTGCTTCATTATGTCCTAATCCTAAGAATTCTAAGGAGAAATCATTGCATTCTTTGGATGTAGTTAGAGCTTTGAAATATTATGTTGAAGCTACTAAGAATTTCCGAAAGACTTCTAGTCTATTTGTTATCTTTTCCGGTTCTAGGAAAGGTCAGAAGGCCTCTGCCATTTCTTTGGCATCTTGGTTGAAATCTTTAATTCATCATGCTTATGTCGAGTCGGGTAAAACTCCGCCTCAAAGGATTACAGCTCATTCTACTAGGTCAGTTTTTACTTCCTGGGCGTTTAGGAATGAAGCTTTGGTTGATCAGATTTGCAAAGCAGCAACTTGGTCTTCTTTGCATACTTTCACTAAATTCTACCATTTTGATGTGTTTTCTTCTTCTGAAGCAGTTTTTGGTAGAAAAGTACTTCAGGCAGCTGTTTCAGTTTGATTCTTCTGCTTATAATTTCAGTTTGATTCTTCTGCTTATAATTTCAGTTTTTTTCATTATAAGATTTGAACTTTATTTTGGGTGTGGATTATTTTCAGCGGAATTGGCTGTCTTTATTTTATCCCTCCCTCTCTAGTGACTCTTGCGTGGAAGATCCACATCTTGGGTAGTCATTATCCCATACGTCACTAGCTCATGGACTCTTGCTAATTACATGAAAGAAAACATAATTTATGCAAGAACTTACCTGATAAATTCATTTCTTTCATATTAGCAAGAGTCCATGAGGCCCACCCTTTTTTGTGGTGGTTATGATTTTTTTGTATAAAGCACAATTATTCCAATTCCTTATATTTATGCTTCGCACTTTTTTCTTATCTATTCATTAAACTGATTTGTGGGTGTGGTGAGGGGTGTATTTATAGGCATTTTGAGGTTTGGGAAACTTTGCCCCTCCTGGTAGGAATGTATATCCCATACGTCACTAGCTCATGGACTCTTGCTAATATGAAAGAAATGAATTTATCAGGTAAGTTCTTACATAAATTATGTTTCTATCTATATAGTTTGGGGGTCCAAGAGTGGCCTCATATAACATGGAGTTGGTATACAGATTGTATGGCAAACATTTTCCTATACAAAGAATGTAAAGGTAATAAATTCATGTTTTATATATATATATATATATATATATATATATATATATATATATATATATATATATATATCCTGATATGTACCAGATAGAAGTCATGTAACCATTTATTACTGTATTGTTTGATGTGTGTTGACGTTTATTATATGTAAGCCTTGAACTGAACCTTAATAAAAAACCTTTTTAAAAAAATAAAAAAAATAAATAAAAAAAATAACAACACTTATACTACTTGTTTAACATAACATTTCTGGGTGTTGGTTACCTTGCTTAGAACTCTATGTTCGGATGTTACGTAGATACTTCCTAGAGCTTAGCCTATTGTATAAAAAATCAGCCACAGATAACCTAGTACATATGATCCTACACAATACAAGGTATTTTCTGACTAAATTGAGGTCTAAATAGCTTGTGTATATGCTGCCCATCAGTTTGAGGCCATAATAGTTGTTATCTTATTGTTTATTCTCCCCCTCCCCCCCACACAAATAGTTTACTTTGTAAACAAAGGAAAATGCATCCTATAGATGTTCCTCATCCCCATAATATTTACACTGGTTTATTATAGAAGCAACTGATTATAGTGTATCCTAAAGAGACTAGATGACTTATGATTTATATATCTCACTTCCTCAACCAAATGTTATTTCAATCCAGAGGATAAAGATGAGCGCTGTTAAAACAGGAAGTAGAGTTTTGACCATAATATAGTCTCTTGTACTTTGGATCATGTTCTTTAGATATTATTCTATATGCACTATAATTTTGCTTTGCTTATATTTATATCAAATTCTCTTAATATCTCTTTAATTTTGATTCTGCTATCCCCAACTACTTACAGTATCGATATTTATGGCTCAAGAGTAGCTGTTGATTGAAATAGGGATTAGCCGAACATCAAAAAGGTGAGAGGTTACAAACTAAATATATAGGTAGATAATTTACATATAGCTGTACTTATGTTTCAGAGCCATATTTTATTTCTATGCTATAAAATACAAAATGTATACTGTAGAAATGTTTTCAGTGTTCTATTGTCTAAGCTCACACTACTGTATTATGACTATACTGTAACCTTGCGTTGCTGGGAATTTATACAACCTCAACTCCCTCAATATCTTCTCAATTTTGATATTGCTATCCTCAACTACTTATATTATCGATATTTATGGCTCAAGAGTGGCCATTGATTGCAACAGGGATTAGCCAAACATATAAAAAGTGGAAGAGGTTACAGATGAACTATATAGGTTAATAATTTACATATAGCTGTACTTATGTTTCAGAGTCATATTTTATCTCTATGCTATAAAGTACAAGAAGTATATTGTAGAAATGTTTTTAGTGTTCTATTGTATAAGCTCGCAATACTGTATTATGACTATACTGTAACCTTGTGTTTGTTGGAAATTTATATAACCTCAATAAAAATATATAAAACAAAAAGACTATACACACTTCTCAAAAACCCACAACTCTTATTCACGCATAGACTTTTTGCTTTGTGACTCCTGGTCCTGGATTCCTTCCTAAACCCTGGTATAACTACCTTAGACCTCTCACTTCTTAAAATACCGGGAAACCGCCCGTCGTGGAGGCTCCCGGACAATTGCCTGAATGAAGTAGAAGTACCTGAGACCTCTAAAACTATATCAGAATTCTTCCTCCTGAATGACACAGGAGACACTAGTCTAGATTTTGTTTGGGTGGCGTAAAAAGCCTATATGAGGGGTTACTTTATTAATAAAACAGTCCAAAATAGACAGACATTTAAGCAACCTCTAGCAAAACTGTACTCTGACCTAAGGCTAATAGAAAGGTCCAATAAAAATAGCCCAAATAACCTGAAAGTTCAACAAGTAGGTACTATCCAAGATGAAATCAACAAATGAGAAGGTTTGAGAGCCCAGGCTAAATTGACAAAACTTAAACAACTATTATACTAAAAGGTAAATGAGGCTGACAGATTGTTAGCTGCTAAACTTAGGCATAGAACCCAACAACGGCGAATACCGACAATTAAGACGCGTACAGGATTAGTCTATTCCCCAAGAGAGATAGGCAAGGCATTTGCAACCTATTACAAGACCCTTAATAACTTGCGAGATTTGAGAGATACTCCCTTACTGATATTAACTCCATACAACAGTTCCTAAGGAATCTAGATCTGCCCAAATTATCTGCTGCCTCGGTCGCTGATCTAGATAGATCATATACCGTAGAAGAGGTCAAGCCATATAGCCCCTGGACCAGACGGTTTTCCAGCCTCCTTCTATAAAACATTTGCCTCTGAATTACTACCTATACTGTTGAGACTCTAGTGAAATGGCTTAAACGGGTATCACCAAAGAAGGGAAGGATCCCATGTGGTGTGAAAGCTATAGGCCGATTTAATTAAAAAATGTAGATGTTAAAGTCTATGCTAAAATTCTAGCGAACAGATTAGTCACTCATATTCCTACAATAGTACATCTGGATCAGGTGGGGTTCATCAGTGGCCCACAGGGACCTGATAACACCCGTAGGCTCCTGAACATTTTTATGGAATCAACTGACATGTCTATCCCCCTACTCTTGCTCTCCCTCAACGCTAAAAAAGCGGTTGATAGGGTGAGGTGGGACTTTATGTTGGCCTTTAATGTCCCAGCCTCGTTCTGCACTGCCATACAAGCCTTATATGGTAACCCAACAGCTGTAGTTAAAGGGTAGGATTTTGTTCCCCCAAGATTTCGATCACTAATGGAACTCGGCAGGGATGTCTGTTGTCCCCGGCCTTATTTGCTCAAGTCATAGAACCTCTGGCTGCAGCAATTAGAAAAGCTAGGAACATTCATGGACTTATCCTGCATGACACGGAATAAAAACTAGCCCTCTTTGCTGACGATTTGACAGTTTTTCTCACAGACCCCCTTACTTCTCTAACCCCTCTTATGGACCTGTTCAGATAATTCGGTACCCTCTCCCACTATAAGATCAACGTTATGAAAACCAAAGCCTACTCCATAGGCATCTCGCCCAATGAACAAAAGCAACTCCAGAGAACCTTCTCTTTTAAAAGGTCAACAAAAGGCCTTAGACACCTAAGTGTCTTTCTATCCTACGAAAAATCAATAACCCTGATAGATAACTATAGCCCTCTACTTAAAACAATAGGCCAACTTTTAGGATCAAAGAAAAAAAAGTCTCATGGTTAGGTTGAGTTGCGGCTATTAAAATGATGATCTTGCCGACATTAATTTATTTATTCTGCTCATTACCCATTCCAGTCCCTGTGACCACTATATTAAAATTCCAAGCAATATTAAATAAATATGTATGGAATGGCAAGAGACCTAGAGTTGTAGCCCACATCCTACAGACTCCTTTAGACAGTGGAGGGATAGGACTGCCGAACTGCATGACCTATTATGAAGCAGCCATGATCTCACATGCGTCAGCCTGGGGTCAGGGGTGGAACTACCGGTGGTGCGACCAGGCCCCCGGGAGGTCCCCCATAAGGGGGGCCCCAGCTTGAGCACAATTTTTTTTCTATTTTAAACTTTTTTTTCCAAAGCTAAGGGATGTCTTTTACAATAGTATCAGTGTGTTGTAGATATACAGTATGTAATGTAATCTTGGGGCATATATGTAATTGTTTTGGTTCAGTGTACTATCTTATTCACAGATGACATTTTATTAACTTTAGTAGATCCCTTATTATCCTTACAACACATAGAAAAAAATATTGGAATAAAGAAAAATGGTTCAAGTTTCTAGTAAATAAAAACAAATCAAAAATTCTCAATATTATGACTCCGGCCCCGATTATGCAACAGCTAAAGTTAGAAGCAGTCACCACGTCCACATTGCCCAGCGTTACTGTTACTGGTAAGAGTGCTGCTAACTTAACCATTATCGGACAATATGTCACATTGATTTTGGCAAAAAAATAGCCCAGATGACCCTCTGAGTTTAATTATCAAATAACAATCCTCTTAATGTTAATTCTGCAGACATAAAAACGAGAAGTATTTAATTTACCTAGGGAATGATTTTACACATAGCTGTTTTACTGCTCCAGAATCTGGTACATAATTGCCCATCTCCTTTGGCACTAAAACAGTTACTTTTATTAAAAGTTAAAAGCATTTCTATTGATGTTGAAATGAATAAAGGTAATAAAGGCACACATGTTGTTTGCTGTTATAGAGTTAAGTGCCAAATGTACTGTACAACGTCTTTTTTTTTTTTAAATACATATTTGCTAAAGTGCCAGTATTATCAAAAGTGTTCAGTTTGCTACGGTTAATGCTTATATTATAGTAAGCATAGATAGTATCACTATTAATCTATATATAGCCAGTGAGGCAAATTGTCCTTATTCCATAAGAAGACATTAATAAAAAATAATCATAGGCTAATATAATGAATATATAGTTTGGTAGAAATATATATAGATATACACACACACATATATATATATACATATATATATAAATATCAACTATTAATAGTTTGGTAGAAACATTTTTACCAAAACACTACTGTACAGAGAACACAACTACAGGCTCACTGGGCATGTTAGTGCTGCAGGAATCTTATCTAATGTTTAGAAATAACTTTAAAAAATCTGTTAGCCTTAGGAATAAGAGAGAAGAGACTAAGCAGTTTTTCTGGACTGCATGAAAGCTGTTGATTGAGGTGAGTCACAGTGATGAGGAAAAGTGACCCAAAAAAAAAGAGATTCAATTTGTTTCTCACATATTCTAGAATATTTCTATTAGTTTAATAGATGACAAATTAAATGCCAGTCTGGGAATGTAAAGGTTAAATTAACTTATTACATTATAAAGTTAAAATAAAATGCCACATGTGCAACCACCTGAGAAGTGTATCACTTTGCCATTTCAGTCTGTGTGTATATATATATATAAGTTGTCATGACTAACAGATTTTTTTTTTTGTGTGTTACATGTTGCAAAAAAAAAAAAAGATAGAAAAATTAAATGTATAAAAATCACATATTTTTTGGGGGGAGGGGGGCCCTTTCGTGGATTCTTGCACCGGGGCCCTGAGGTTTCTAGTTATGCCTCTGCCTGGGGTGGCAATCTTCCCCCAGCTAGGTGGTGGGACCTTGAACAGGCCTCACTACCGGCTCATGTTGAACTAGAGTATCTCTTATGGATCCCCTCGCATTGTAAAGATAAGCCAGTTATCTCAAATTTGCTTGTTAAAGGATGCCAAGAAACATGGCTCAAACTAAGATATAGCCCATCAATCTCCCCCCATCCTTCACCTATCCACTACATAGTGGGCCTACTACACAGCCTCCCAAACATGCACCTAAGTAGCTGGAAAAGCACATCCTTAAGCAAGGTATCTGACTTCTACACAGAAGGACGACTTCTTCACTAAACAGACCTGACCAATTTACTTGAGATTCCTTCTAAATTACAATTTGACTTACTTAGACTACAATCCCTTATGAAAGCTTGGGGATTCCTGGAAGGTCAGCTTCGAAGCCTGACTCCCCTTCCCACCCACTCCTTAGATGTTGTGATGCAAAATGGGGAAAATTAACCCTTAAGCAGACCTCTGCCTTAGTAAGATAATAATGACAGACCACAATACACAAGTAAATACTTTTTATTATTATACAACTAAAAACATTATCGCCTATATTTAGAGTTCTGCGGTAGCCGTCAAAAGCAGCGTTAAGGGCTCCTAACGCTGCTTTTGGCCGCCCGCTGGTATTTAGAGTCAGCAGGAAAGGATCTAACGCTCACTTTCAAGCCGCGACTTTTCCATACCGCAGATCCCCTTACGCCAATTGCGTATCCTATCTTTTCACCTATGTACCCCTAAACCGAGGTCCCCCCACATCGCCACCACTATAATAAAAAAAATGTAACCCCTAATCTGCCGACCGCACACCGCCACCACCTACATTATCCCTATGAACCCCTAATCTGCTGCCCCTAACATCACCGACACCTATATTATATTTATTAACCCCTAATCTGCCCCCCCCCCACGTCGCCGCTACTTTACCTACACTTATTAACCTCTAATCTGCCGACCGGACCTCGCCGCTACTCTAATAAAGTTATTAACCCCTAAACCGCTGCACTCCCGCCTCGCAAACACTATAATAAATAGTATTAACCCCTAATCTGCCCTCCCTAACATCGCCGCCACCTAACTTCAAGTATTAACCCCTAATCTGCCGACCGGACCTCGCCGCTACTATAATAAATGTATTAACCCCTAAAGCTAAGTCTAACCCTAACCCTAACACCCCCCTAAATTAAATATAATTTTAATCTAACAAAATAAATTAAATCTTATTAACTAAAGTATTCCTATTTAAAACTAAATACTTACCTGTAAAATAAACCCTAAACTAGCTACAATATAACGAATAATTATATTGTAGGTATTTTAGGATTTATATTTATTTTACAGGCAACTTTGTATTTATTTTAACTAGGTACAATAGCTATTAAATAGTTATTTACTATTTAATAGCTACCTAGTTAAAATAATTACAAAATTACCTGTAAAATGAATCCTAACCTGTTACAATTAAACCTAACACTACACTATAATTAAATAAATTAAATAAATTACCTACAATTACCTACAATTAAATAGACTAAACTAAATTACAAAAACAAACACTAAATTACAAAAAATAAAAAAGATTACAAGAATTTTAAGCTAATTACACCTACTCTAAGCCCCCTAATAAAATAACAAAGCCCCTCAAAATAAAAAACTTTCCCTACCCTGATCTAAATTACAAAAGTTAACAGCTCTATTACCAGCCCTTAAAAGAGCTTTTTTTTGCGGGGCATGCCCCAAAGTAATCAGCTCTTTTGTCTGTAAAAAAAAACACAATACCACCCCCCAACATTACAACCCACCACCCACATTCCCCTACTCTAACCCAAACCCCCTTAAATAAACCTAACACTACCCCCCTGAAGATCTCCCTACCTTGAGTCGTCTTCACCCAACCGGGCCGAAGTCTTCATCCGATGGGGCAGAAGAGGACATCCAGACCGGCAGAAGTCTTCATCCTATCCGGCAGAGGAAGACATCCGGACCGGCAGACATCTTCATCCAAGCGGCATCTTCTATCTTCATCCATCCGATGAGGAGCGGCTCCATCTTCAAGACCTCCGGCGCGGAACATCCTTCTTGACCGATGACTAGACGACGAATGAAGGTTCCTTTAAGTGACGTCATCCAAGATGGCGTCCCTCGAATTCCGATTGGCTGATAGGATTCTATCAGCCAATCAGAATTAAGGTAGGAAAAATCTGATTGGCTGATTGAATCAGCCAATCAGATTCAAGTTCAATCCGATTGGCTGATCCAATCAGCCAATCAGATTGAGCTCGCATTCTATTGGCTGTTCCAATCAGCCAAGATGTCTGCCGGTCCGGATGTCCTCTTCTGCCCCATCGGATGAAGACTTCAGCCCGGTTGGGTGAAGACGACTCAAGGTAGGGAGATCTTCAGAGGGGTAGTGTTATGTTTATTTAAGGGGGTTTGGGTTAGAGTAGAGGTATGTGGGTGGTGGGTTGTAATATTGGGGGGTGGTATTGTGTTTTTTTTACAGGCAAAAGAGCTGATTACTTTGGGGCATGCCCCGCAAAAGCCCTTTTAAGGGCTGGTAATAGAGCTGTTAACTTTTGTAATTTAGATTAGGGTAGGGAAAGTTTTTTATTCTGGGGGTCTTTGTTATTTTATTAGGGGGCTTAGAGTACGTGTAATTAGCTTAAAATTCTTGTAATCTTTTTTTTTGTAATTTAGTGTTTGTTTGTTTTTTGTAATTTAGTTTAGTTTATTTAATTGTAGGTAATTGTAGGTAATTTATTTAATTTATTTAATTATAGTGTAGTGTTAGGTTTAATTGTAACTTAGGTTAGGATTTATTTTACAGGTAATTTTGTAATTATTTTAACTAGGTAGCTATTAAATAGTAAATAACTATTTAATAGCTATTGTACCTAGTTAAAATAAATACAAAGTTGCCTGTAAAATAAATATAAATCCTAAAATAGCTACAATATATTTATTAGTTATATTGTAGCTAGTTTAGGGTTTATTTTACAGGTAAGTATTTAGTTTTAAATAGGAATACTTTAGTTAAAGGACCAGTCAACACATTAGATTTGCATAATCAACAAATGCAAGATACAATGCAATAGCACTTAGTCTGAACTTCAAATGAGTAGTAGATTTTTTTATAACAAATGTCAAAGTCATGTATATTTCCACTCCCCTTGTACCATGTGATAGCAATCAGCCAATCACAAATGCATATACGTATAGTCTGTGAATTCTTGCACATGCTCAGTAGGATCTGGTGACTCAAAAATTGTACATATAAAAGACTGTACACATTTTTTTTATGGAAGTAAATTGGAAAGTTGTTTAAAATTGCATGCTGTATCTGAATCATTAAAGTTTAATTTAATCTGAGTGTCCCTTTAATAAGATTTAATTTATTTTGTTAGATTAAAATTATATTTAATTTAGGGGGGTGTTAGGGTTAGGGTTAGATTTAGCTTTAGGGGTTAATACATTTATTATAGTAGCGGCGAGGTCCGGTCGGCAGATTAGGGGTTAATACTTGAAGTTAGGTGGCGGCGATGTTAGGGAGGGTAGATTAGGAGTTAATACTATTTATTATAGGGTTTGCGAGGCGGGAGTGCGGCGGGTTAGGGGTTAATAACTTTATTAGAGTAGCGGCGAGGTCCGGTCGGCAGATTAGGGGTTACTAAGTGTAGATAAGGTAGCGGCGACGTTGGGGAGGCAGATTAGGGGGTAATAAATATAATATAGGTGTCGGCGGTGTTAGGGGCAACAGATTAGGGGTTCATAGCTATAATGTAGGTTGCGGCGGTGTCCGGAGCGGCAGATTAGGGGCTAATTGTGTAATGCAGGTGTCAGCGATAGCGGGGGCGGCAGATTAGGGGTTAGTAAGTGTAAGATTAGGGGTGTTTAGACTCGGGGTTCATGTTAGGGTGTTAGGTGCAGAAATAGGAAGTGTTTCCCCATAGGAAACAATGGGGCTGCGTTAGGAGCTTAACGCTGCTTTTTTTGCAGGTGTTAGGTTTTTTTCAGTTCAAATTGCCCCATTGTTTCCTATGGGGGAATCGTGTACGAGCACGTTTTTCCAGCTAGCCGCTACCGTAAGCAACGCTGGTATTGAGGGTTGAAGTGGCGGTAAATATGCCTTTACGTTCCCTTTTTGGAGCCTAACGCAGCCCTTCAGAGAACTCTCAATACTAGCGTTGTTTAGAAGCAGCGCTAGAAAAAAAAACACGCGTAGCTAACGCACCCCTACGGCCGCAAAACTCTAAATCTAGGCGTAAGACTTTTACGTTAAGTTGATCTACATTCACCATCTTTTAAAGTTTGTCTGGAGGACCATAGGTCCATTCATGGTATTCACTCTATATCAATAATGTTTATTGTTTGATATTTGTTAAGCTATGTTATATATGAAAAATTTGGACATTGTATTTATATGTACTTTCAAGGATATGGACATTTTATTTCTCATCGACCACCTGGATATGGAACATTCATTAAAGCCTTTAGTTTTAGTATAGAGAGACAATGGCCTAACCAGTTGATCTAGAACTTCAAGTACTTTTACCCTTTTGCATGTATTGTTCTAAGACCTGATATGTATGCAAATCCTTGATAGACTATGTCATTATTACTTTTTCCTCAATAAAAAAAATCTTATTTAAAAAAAAGTAAAACACATGTAATAAATTCATACATAACCTGCCAGACAGAAGAAGTAATCTACGCCCTCTCATGCGAATGTAACCTGATCTATATAGGAATGACAACCAGAAAATTGAGAACCCGACTAGGAGAACATTTACGTAATATTAAGAACGCAATGAAAGACAATCAAGATGGCAAGAAAATAACTAGCATGGCATTACATTTTCTCAAGTCTCATCAGTATAAAACTAAGAACTTAAAATATTATGGTCTCCAGCATATAAATTTGGGTATAAAAGGAGGCAACCTGAAACAAGAATTGCTAAAAGCAGAAATCAGGTGGATCTACCTGTTAAATACTATATACCCATATGGACTAAATGAAAACAACAACTATTTTTCATATCTATAAAAGTACTGTGAGAAGAGCATAAGATCAGATAAAGGTTAAGTAATTGGTGGTAGTTTTAATACTTCTTTTCACAATCTACATGAGTTTATTATTGATGGAAGTAACCCATGGTGAAGGGTTATTCCAAGCCACCCACAATATAATGACACAAATGCACCAAAATACACAAGTTTATAATTATTTATTTATTTGTTTTTCACAACACAGTCTATTGAAGCACTCTGTTCACTCAAAAACTCAAATTAACATTAAGTATCCCACTATTAATTTCAGATCACATCTCATTTGAGATATTATATATTGTTTTATGTAATCCCTATTAAATTACATTTTATGATTACATCCTTCACTAATGACATTGTCATACCCACAACTACACTTTACCACATATAAGTTGTAATCAAAGGATACTTTATGATTGAATATCCCAAGTACAATATTTAGTTATAATTGCTAATAACTAGGTACGTGTCATGATGAATATATCTTTCCTCCTTTTTATCTCGTGCTGCTCAGATTACCTATACCACCTTAACGCTAGAGACCTGCCTACACAATCTATTTAACCTGTGCTGTGACGTTAGACAGGTGCTTAGTAATTGAGATTCTTAGTTCCTGAGCTTTGGATGTTACTCTCCTTGGAATTTATACAAACCTTGGATTACAAATACTGATACGTTCAGTCTAATTCTGCTAACTTAACGAAAGAAGCAGTTGTATACCCTTTGACCAAATCCCTCATCTCTCCTGCTGCATAACATGATCGATGTAGATGTACTTGCTGTTGATATCTAAGCATCTACCATCATATTCCTGCATACCTATTTCGCATACTGACTTCTAGTTCTAACATCGGACAAAATTAATTTTCTCCGGAACGCAGTCACACCCACTTGGTGACGTCATCCACGTTCCGTCAGAGTTCCAGCTGACCCAATGTCATTGCTCTAACCGGAGCTGTTACAATCACTCAGGTATCAGACTGCCTATCCTGTCTCGCATCCCTGTACTGGGGTAAGTCCTTTCCCTCCTTCTGCTCCACTATTCCATCCTGAACAAACTACCTGCAGGACACTGTAAATAAGAGAGGCTTTTAGGTAATTGATTTCCTCATTTATGTACCTGATTTCTGTTACTACTTAAGAAACCCGCTGCGAGAAGTTTTGCCGCAGCTCTCAGTCTGTCAGAAAAATTATCAATTCACTTCCAGCCGAAAGATTATACTAAATAATTATAATCTTGTGCTAAGTGACACAAATTACGATCTGCAGCTGAAGATCCTATTTTCTAGTGAAGAACCACATAACCTAATAATTCTAGATCATAACGGTTCCATAACAGTACGTTTAATATGCAATTCTAGGGCATAAGCACTATAAATGTATTTTATTCTAAAACATAATAATTGTATTAATGCTACTGACTCCCAATTACATCCTATTATCAAAGTGACACACTAAAATAATAAAATAATAATAATAAATAATCTTTAATATTAATATCAGTTGCCCAATATATCATCCATAACAACAATTTATTGCTCACATTTATCGTTCTCAAATAATGATTGATCTAGTTTCAAACACATCAAATGATGATCTCCATAAATCATAACACAAGTAAATATCCCGTTTCAGCCAATGAATAGACATAGATCACTATAAAGATTCGATAGGGATTGAAATACCTGTGACATCATAATATCGGACCTCACAAGATTTCACGACTTTAAAGCCCTAGAGGACGGCGTGCCTCATCCTTTTGATAAAGCCGTTAAGGCAAAACATGTCAAGGGCGGGTGGGAGTACTTTGGGGCTCTTTTATTTTTAATCAATTCTCAGCATTATTTAGTTGAAATAGTTTTTTTTATTAATTTTTAAAAATGAATTATACATGAATCAAACATTCCATCATTTTACATCCAAATATCTGTCAACAGATTGTTTACAATAGTATTCGTTACGTCATTATATAAATAGGACACAGAATTGTTTCCATCTAATTCCAGCATGATTTTTCTCCAAGTGTTCAACCTTGTGGGCCTCGGCTCAAACCTCTCGCACTCCAGATATGGTATAATTATCTTAATCACTATTTCTCAGTGTGGCCTCATAGTGCATAATAAACGGCTCCCATTGTAATAAGAAGCCCTCTTTATTATTTAGGGATTCAGCTGAACTTGCCATATTATAGTGGTATATTATCTTATTTTTTACTAGTTCAAAGCTTGGCGGTGTTGTTTTCCAAAATTGGGCAATACTTAGTCTAACAATCGTGCAGATCATCATGATTAATGTATTATTTTGTTTAGAGAGCCCATGAATCGGGAAGTGTCATAGTGTTTGTTCTATTGTTAGTGATATTCGCTTTTGGAATATTGAGCTCAATAGTACCGAAGTTTGTTCCTAAGTGTCCCTGATTTTTTCACAGTGTCACCACATATGTATATATGTACCTCTCTCTCCGCATCCTCTATAGCAATGTCGGGATAATGATTCCTCCACCCCACATGATCTTGTTGGGTAGAGATACCATCTGTAGGCCACCTTAATAAAGTTTTCCTTAAGCATTGCATTATGTGAGAAAGTTAATCCGTTAGTAAGACTTGTTGTCCATGTCTTGATTGGCCATGTTTTACCAATGTATTGTTCCCACTTTATCATGTTGTGTTTTGCCTTCTGTTGGGGTGTGGTTAAAAATATGGCATAGAATGGATATTGCACCTTGAATATGGTGTTCGGAGAGACGTAGTGTTTGAGGGTATTTATTCATTACCTATAATTTATTGTGCTCTGTATTTTAATTGTATGTAATGGTACCATATGTTCTTATCGTCACTGTCCAGTGCCTGATATTGCTCGTAGGATATGATTTTGTCTTCTCTGTAAATGTCTGCTATTCTATAAAGTCCTTTGTTGGACCATTTCTGTTGTACTCTTTTATCTATGGAGGAGGTAAGAGTTATTAGAGGGGTTACCTTTGATCTATTTTGAATTAGGGAGAATTTGGAGTTTAACAGTTTCCATAAGTGAATAGTGTGTTGAACCGCAATATAATTGCATTTTTGAGGTGATTTGGTAGTGTTGGGGGTCTACAATAGGTTAAATAATGGTTCGGTTTCCATGACACTGGATTCAATACGAACCCATTGCGTAGTGCAGTTAGTTTTGAACCAATGTAGTGTCTGTGCTATTCGTGCAGAATAATAATATGAAATTAAATTCGGAAGACCTACTCCTCCTTCTCTTTTGCTAGTGCACATGAGTTTTTTTTATTAATTCTAGCCCTTTTGCCCTGCATTATAAATCTTAAGATGTCTCTTTGGAGTTTATGCAATTCTGAATGGGGCACTGAAATAGGCAAAGATCTAAAGAGGTATAGCAGTTTTGGTAGTAGGGACATTTTATTAGATATAATTCTACCGTAAAAAAACATTTTGAATTTTATCCATTTTGCTATTTAGTCTCTAATATGCTTGAACATGGGAGTATAGTTTGAGTGGTACAACGTGTAGATGTTATTGGGGAGGTAGATCCCTAAATATTTAACAGATTTCCTTGCCCATTTAAATGTAAAATTTAACTCCAGTAGTTTTTTAGTGTGTTGTGAAAGTTTGACACTTATTGTTTCACATTTATCCTCAATAATTTTATATTCTGAAAGGAATCCGAAATGTTGTATCATTGAATAGAGTGGGGGAAGGGAAAGCAGTGGTTTAGTTAATGTCAGGATTATGTCATCTGCGAATAGCGATATTTTGTGTTCAAGTTGTCCCACATTAATTCCCAAGATGTCTTGGTTATCTCTGATTTTGAGTGCTAGTGGCTCTATGCTTAGTACAAATAGTAGTGGTGAGAGCGGACAACCCTGACGCATACCGTTGTTGATATGTATTGATTTGGATTGGTAGCCAGACAAATGCTGTCGGGGATGAGTATATGGCTGTGAGGGCGTTATGGAAAGCTCCAGTGATGCCCACTCTTTTTAATACTGCAAACATATAGGCCCAGTTAATTATATCAAATACCTTCTCTGCATCCAAAGATAGGAACAGAGAAAGCGCTTCATGAACTGTGCCAATATAAATCAGATCTATTACTTTGCGTGTATTATCAGGGGCTTCTCTATTCGTTATGAACCCCACTTGGTCTGGATGAATTAATTTGGCAAAAAGAGGGTTAAGACGATTAGCTAATATTTTAGTGAATAATTTAACATCTTGATTGATCAAGAAAATGGGCCTATAATTCTGCCAATGCTGTTTGTTTTTACCGGGCTTGGGA
This sequence comes from Bombina bombina, assembly GCF_027579735.1. Lineage (NCBI taxonomy): Eukaryota > Metazoa > Chordata > Amphibia > Anura > Bombinatoridae > Bombina > Bombina bombina. The sequence continues at coordinate 839,933,151 of NC_069504.1, read as the reverse complement.
ATCACTGCAATTCTTGCCATCAACATTTCTTTGGGTACTTCTTTGCCTTGCAATATACAGTTAAATACTTGTGCTAAAATGGGTTGCAGTCGTTTGTAGTAGAGACCTGAGTAACTATCTGACCCTGGTGCTTTAGAACCTTTAAGTTTTTTTTATGCATACATTTATTTCATCATGAGTGATGGGATTATTTAGTAACTCCCGTTCCTCTTCTGTTATAGTTGGTAGGACGCTATCTCCTAAGAAAGCGTTTAATGCAGTAGTTTTATCTAAGCCCTTATTGGTTGTTGGTAGATTATATAATTTATTATAGTAATCCGCTAATAGGTTCGCTATGGAGAGGGGGTCATTAGTGGTTTTATTGTCTGGGATCTGTAGTTGTGGAATTGTTGTGATCCTTGTGATCTCTTTTAGTTTATTGGCAAGCATCCTATCTGGTTTGTTACGTAAATGTAATATTGCTTATCTATTACTCTGATTAATCTAACCACCTCTTTATTTAAGACAAACAGCATTATTTAATGGTGGAATGGTATATAGCTGAATCGCTGATTTAGATTAATGTATTCTTAAATTTTTTCTCCATCATTAAACTATTAGTTTCAGCCTTCACTGGCCTGTCAGGTATGACCTTATTTACTCTAGACATAGCTGCTGACTAATAGTCTTAATTAACGCTTGGAATTTATTTGTTCTAAATCGCGGTATCACCTTATTTGATTTTCATATAATCATTGCTAAATATATGTTGCAGCATCTATCGCTGTTATTTAATAGAGCATAGACTCTGAATAGAAGATTGTTGCAGGCTATCATACTTGCATTCTACAACGGTGTGCTTGCTTTTATATAGTAATTGCTGCACAGTTAACTAGTTGATACAACCGAGAGCTGCTATATATTAACACTGTAACAGGTCTATATACCAGAATCTAATAGCGGTGTGGTTGTTGCTATATAGCCATTGTTGCTCAGTTAACTAGCCGATACAACCGAGAGCTGCTATATATTAACATTGTAGCAATTGTATTACTTATTTTGATAGCAGATACCACCTACAATTTTACTGGGTTTCTCATACATTAATAGTGTTAAGTTCACTTAATTACAAGGGATCTTATCCCTGGCTAATACCTACTTAGTCAGTACAGCTTCACCCCTTTTATCACCATCAGCTATCTTTGTATCACCATTTCTTTGATCATAATCTAATACACTATTAAATATATCTGGCTTTTTAGTGGATTATACTTTTTAGATATTGATATGATTTGGATCACTATCTTCATTATTATATTTTGGGCATGTTATGATTGTTTATTTTATTTTATCACAAATATTGCAGCATCCTTAAATTTATTGGTTCTTAAATTGCTGTTTGGGTTCATATAATTGTAAATTTTATAGTATTTGTAATCAAATTCTCTGTTTTCAACTTCTGGGTCCATCTGCGGCTTATGGATGCCACATCCTACTTCTGTTATTACTAGTAATATTGCCCACGGCTGATGATGAAGTATGTGTAACCAATGGTGATGTCTGTGTCGGATTGGACAGATTGTAACAGACGCTCCCCTGGATTGTTGATGTATATTACACGCATGACGAGTCGGGGGGGGGGGAGCATGTCTGAGTGCTGATTGGTAAATGTGTCGCTTCTCATGCCCTTGTTTGTTTGCTTGCTAGATTTGGGATTGACAGTTTTTTTTTTTTTTAATATAAGGCCATATTATACATGGCGCTTTATGCCTGATGAAACGGCGGAATTAGTCACTAAGAAGTGCGTTGCATTATACAGGGGTGTATTACTTTTTATACCCAATGGTAAGCAATTGTGAGCTGTATTTTAACTTGTATTCTTGTGTTTTTAATAAACCAGCTTTTATATTATACATAAGACTTGTCCTAGGTATTTTATACACAGCTGCCGATCTCATTTGCCTTAGTTGGGAGATTGGAGTTCCTGGGTTCCAGTACAACGGGTATCAGCATGCGTCTACCAGCACATGAGAGTGCTCTGCTCAAATGTGAGTAAATATAATTCCGGCCTTGAAGATTCCTACTTATATTGATTGATACACACATGGGGTGCTTCTTAGTTGTTTATTTCAGATGTTTGTTTGGGTGAATAAAAAAAGAAAGCCGTCTGACGTTTTTGTTGTAGAAGATCGTGGGACCATTAGATCTCCTTTCATTTATTCTCTCTCTTATTCCTTGATTAAGGTTTTTTATTTTTAATTATTAGTTATATATAGGATATATATAGCATTTTTTTTTGGTTGTTTTTAATATATGGCACCTAATGTGCTAAACACACACTATCCAAGCCGCTGCAAATCCGGAAGTCCCGATGTCACCGGTGAGCAGAGGTGGACTGATCCATACAGCATGTAGGCAGCAGGGGTGCTTGCTGTGTAAAACGGCCGGTGAAGTCGTATATCAATACTAAATGGGGTGATACAGCAGCACTTTAACAAAGGAGTCAGAGGGCAAAAATAGTAAAAATATTATTCACCTTTATTTAAACATAAGTTAAATAGAGAGAGGGCACTGAGCAAACTCACCCTATGATTAAGTGCTCAACAGAGCACGAAACTAGTCAGGGATTTTGCGAGCCTTGTACTATTTTAACTTATGTTTAAATAAAGGTGATCAATATTTTTACTATTTTTGCCCTCTGACTCCTTTGTTAAAGTGCTGCTCACCCCATTTAGCACCTAATGTGCTGTCAGCTTTAACAAAAAGTAGACAGGAGCACCGGTTGATATCCAAGTAGCATTTATTGCCAAGACAAAGGCTACATATGTGTGAGACCAAACAAATAGTCTCTTTATTAAACCATTAACGGTTCCATTAACAGTTCATATCATGGAAACTGTCAGCAATGCTTGATGTGATGCCAATGGGAGGAAAAGAACAACCGCCGACGCGTTTCAGCCTATGGCCGTAATCCAAACTGATAAAAGGGTTTTAAAACAACCGCCCTTTTAGTAGGGCCTTCTTTCCTCCCATTGGTCAAGCTTCTGACCAAGTCAAATCAACATATACAACACCTATGCAAACACAAACTGTTACATAAAAAATAGCAATATTAAATCTAATCAATATACATAGTGTGCATAACTTATGTCACCTTGTGTTGTAGTTTTTCACCCACATTTCTAATTCGCCTGCTGCCTTTGCTGTACAAAAAAGGGGGCATAAATGACCCATTTTACATAACTTTTCCTTTGATATTTAATAGATCTATTCCAAACATAAGAGGCAAAAAGTACGCCTGCAGGCTATAACAGGGTCTGAACTGAGTGAGCTACTGTCCTCTGGGAAAATTTAACAACCTATACCCTGTTAGTAAAGTGATAATTTACATGATCCAGTTTTAAATGCTAATTATCATTATCTATAACTGCATTTGTGTGCAGAAGAGACAATGTATCCCCTATTGCCAATAATTAATTAAATTATAGGTAGAGTTTAAACCTATCGGTGGTCTGGTCTTTAGCTTAAAGATCCAGAACACCTCTTGTTTACCCAAGATTTTTTCTCTGTCTCATCCTCGTAACGGGGTTGTTATCCTCTCAATAACTGTCCATACATATCTGTATTGCTGTCATGAGTATGTACAAAGTGCTGTACTAAGTGGGTGCTGGATCTGCCTGTTCGGATACTGACAGGTGTTCCCTGATAAGGGACCGCACCTCCTTGGTGTTTAAACCTACATATTGAACCTCACATTGATTACAGGTAGTCAGATAGATTACAAATTTAGACCTGCAGTTTATACATGTTTTTATATCAATCTGTTGGCCCTGTGGCCGAAGATTTAAATGTGTCACCACATACAACTTTTTCGCAAGCCACGCAATCCCTAAAGTTGCACCTGTGCATGCCATTAATTGTTAACCAAGCTGATCCCCCTTGCTGTGTTCCTTTCAATTTAGTTGGCGATACCAAGTTGCCAATCATTTTTTTTCTCTTGTAAGAGAATTGACAACCCTTCTTGGTTATATCTGCCAGGTCATCATCAGCTGTCAACAATGAAAAATTTCTTCTTTAGGATATTAAAAATCTGAAAATACCCCTCAGAGAAATCAGTTACAAATAATATCCCCTTATTGGGATATTTAATCGTGTTTTATCCTTCTGTGGCAATCAATTAAATATTTAAGCTGTTTCTGGAAACGCTTCGTTGGATCATTGTCCAACAATTTGTAATCACATGGATTTATGAGTTGCCTCATGGCTTCTTTGACAAAGTCATTCTTATCCATAACCAAGATAGAACCCACCCCCTTGTCAGCCGATCGGATCACAATGTCCAGATTGTTGCTTAAACAATTTAAGGCCTGCCTTTCCACCGAGGTGATGTTCTGTTTATAGGGTTTAGTATAATTCATTAAATCTTTCTCTACCCTAGCTTGAAACTTTTCTATTACTGAACCCCTATCTTGTATAGGGTAAAATGGGAGTTTATTGAACTTTGGCAGTCTTGTATCCCCTGTAATAGAGCCACCAACTCCTTCCATGAGGAGTGATTCCATTGCTCTAAGGTCACACAATTCTCCAAAGCTCAATGCATCTTTGTCCATATGTTGATTGGATCCTATATACTCTGGACCCCTCATAATGAGTCTCATCTCTATGGGCTGATTTGGAAAAATGTTTATGTAGAGTGATTTTCCTTATAAACATCTAGCAGAGTGTTAGATTGAAGCTGGTGGTTGGTACAAAACCTAAACCCAATTCCAAAACTTTCTTTTCAGTACCACTCAGCTTATATGTAGACAAGTTTATAACACTCGTAACTACTGATTTAGTAACTTCTTCCTTAGTGTGTACCTTTCCTTTGGTGCTCCTCTTGTACCTTGCCCCCCCATCTACTTTTGAGGGGGGGTGCAATTCAAAATACCTGGTTCAATTGTACAGAGTGTGTTTCTATTGCTGTACCCTCTCATGGTTTCTCTGTAGATTGTACTTAGAACATGTATGAGGCGTGGCATTTTTTTGTTAATATTGGGTTTAAGTGAACACTACCCTCTTTAGACCTTACTGTTTGTGGTAGTTGCGTAGTACCCTGTAATTCTTGTGTTGTACTACTGCTAAGAGGGTATGGCGTATAGTTGCTATCTGTATCCTCTCCCCTTGATGCTGAACTATTACCCTGGGAATCTATTTCACTATCTGAGAATGAAGTCCTCCTATTACCCCAATGTGCTATACCAAAGACTCTGTGGTTTGCAAGAAAATTATCTCATACCAAAGAGGAAAAACTACTCACAACTACCACAGACTTATTCACAGCCTTCTCAGAGACTATTCAATTGTCGACGGCCCTGAGGAAGACTTAACACCTTCCTGGCCCCTCCATACTTCCACCCCTCTATAATGCAAACTGAATTATTTATTAGGATGAATGTAAGAATAAAGTTGTGTTTTGACAATGTAATGCAAAAAAAAAAACGTATGTGTAAACCATGTACAGTGCCGTTGTCATTCAAATGTGATGTCACAGTAAACTGACATATGAGCTGCCCTGGGATGGTGGTCTAAATCACTGTACAAACCCCAATGAAGCTTAAAAGATGTGTATACAGCAATGCTATAGCATAAAGGGAGTCTGCCAAAAGCAGACTAAAGAAAGAAAAAAAAAAGTCATTACAAACCTCCGCTGCATGTCTTACCCAGAATAATTTGTGCAAAGGAAACAATGTATCCAGCGGTTTTCCGAAGGGAGATATATGATGGGAGAGTGATATAAATAAATGGGAGATTGAGAAATATAAAACAAATTCTGCCATCTCATGTATAGTCGCGTGTGTAAGAGATGGGATATAGATACATGGGAGATTAAGAAATATAAAAAATTCTGCCATGCAGTCGCTGCCATCTCATGTATCATCCCGGGTGCTTTTAATCTTTTAACAGTATTCACTCTTCCATAATTTTGAGGGCACTCTCAGGACTTTATTTTTTCTTTCATAATTATACTAAGTAAAAAATGTAACTTTTTTTTTTATATATATCCATCTATATTGAATGTATGGGATAAAAATTGAGACCTTCAATTTATCTGGCCTCCTGGTCACTCAACCAGCCTCATTGAATGAATGTCTATGGTTTAAAGAAATATATATAATAAACAAATCTAAAAGTATCTAAAAATATCCAATGGAGTATAGCATGTGACGCTGACTTAGTGAACCAGTGATGAGGAGTTAGAAGGACATGTACATCCAATAATATAAACAACCTAAGTGAGTGATTGAGTGCACACAATAGCTGTCAACAAAGCAAAATAGCATTCACAAAAAATAGTGTTCACAAAAATTGGCGTACATAAAAAATGTTCAAATGTTCAACCGGTTATATGTAAGTGAATCCAGTAGTGTTTCCTCCAAAGTGACGTGTAGAAATATAACATGAAGTCAATAATAGTAGAATGTAAACGTTGAGTGGGTCAAATTATTGTGGTTCAGCTTCTAAATTAAAAAATTGTAAATCCGTGAGGTGTATAAAACATAAAAATAACTTGTGAAAAAATCCACGTGGAAAACTTGAATTCAAATGATAAACAAAGGTCAAAAATCAAAAGACAAAAATAAAAAGACAAAAATATCAAAAGACAAAAATAGAAAATCAGTGATAATAGTAAAAAGCACTAAAGATCTAGTGAAAACAAATCCTTAATTCAGATGTTAAAAATCCTTGGTAAGATCCATAACAAACAAATACATCGATAAAATACCTAAAAGGGAACAAAAGAGAAACAAATAGTGCAACACTGTATATGATATATGATATAGGTAATTAAAACCAAGCTCACCAGTATGCCAACGCGTTTCGGCCTAGATTAGGCCTTTCTCAAGACTATACTGTATCAGAAAATCTGGGAGCTTTAAGTAGGGTCAGTGTTGAAATGATTGGTGCTGTTTTGGCGCCATTTTTAGAGGCCCCTCCCATTCCTGTTTCACCCATTGCATCTCTGGGATATTTCCTGTGTTGTGTTTCCTGTTTCACCCATTGCATCTCTGGGATATTTCCTATGTTATGTTTATGTTTTCCCATCTTAAAGGTCAATTGGTTCCTATTATTGCCACAAATTCTAGTATAAATCTAGATTTTCCTATTTGTTTTTTATTTTCATTATTAGGTAATAGTAGCGTTTTGTCAATGTTGTTATTATTATATTCTGTGTTAACTCCGTTAGTTTTCTGGGCGGGTTTCCCCTTTCTTTGGGCTCAAATTGCTTATTTATTTACATGGACTGGTTCTCATTTATGAATTGCCCCTGTTGATGTCAAAAACTTAATTTCCAATGCAATCTTATTTTGAAAATTGCTATGACCGGAAGTGGCCTGGTATCGCGGCATCAACTTCCATTTTAGCTTTTGGGAGACATAGTTTATTCGATTCACCGGTCTCTATCATGTGACCGGAAGTTCTTTAGTCCACCGGTCTGCATCATATGACCGAAAGGTGCAGCATCATATTCCCCATTAACTTATGGGATATGTAGTTCCCTCATTTATTAGGACTACAGATCTTTCTCAGATGTTCAGTATTACCCGATCTTACTATGGCTCATTGTCTCTATGTGTCTATAACATATAATGTCAGAGTCAATGTGCCAATATGTAATAGAATCGGTTACTGGGAATAGTCAATTCTTTGAATAATGTATGTAATTTCTTACGATGCTGATCTGTCACTGCTTATAGTAAAACTGCTTCTAATAAAACTCGCTATGTTAATTCTAAGCACATTCTTGGATACTAATAAAACTCACTTTCTTAATTCTAGGCACATTCTTGGATCCTAATATTGAATAGCTTTACAATTTACTTTTAATTGTTCATACTTTCGTAATGGATAGCCGTTTCACTGCTTCCTTCTAGTTCTTTTGAAAATAAAGCCTATGGGTATTTTCAAGGAGACATTGAGTCATATATGACCTTGATAAAGTATAGACCTGCAATGTTTATCTAACTTAACATTGTGGGACGTTTATTGCATCCTAATGCTGTAATCTCACCGCCGATGTCTGCCTATCTGTTCACAGTGAAGGTGTAAGCTCAGATCTAATTGGGAGGGTTTCATTACATTTGTATGTGTATATAAAGGACTTTAGGTGACCATTAACCAGAAATCAGCTGGTGTAAGATCAGGCATAAATACACTCAAAGTGATGGCTTTTGTTTGACTTTGGGGCAGACGTGGGGTAGAGGATACAAGATACAAAATCTTCAAATTATATTTCATTTCACACAGTAAGTAGTCCTACATTGGATTGTTATGTATAGACCAGTGTATGAATACAGGGTTTTTTCTTTTCTATGATACTTTTTTAGTTCAATATGACAATTTTAAAGTTGTCATACTGAATGTGTTCAGTTTGACAAAGCTGGGTGTATTCAATACGACATTGTCGCAATTCTTTAGGTCTATTATTCCCGTGTATGGATCTGTTGCCAGGTGTTAATTACTTGACAAATGTACTTATGCTTGTATATTTACTCATTGGTGCTGATGTATCTCTGTGACCAAATTGTCCTATGCCTGATGTTATGTTTCTCTCTCTGATATGATTTTGTTCTTAATGAGCGACTAACATTTTGTAATACAGAACAAGTATTATGCCCACTCTAAATTTTTACATTTCCCTTGGTTTTTATAGGAAACGGAGAGGGTTAGTATTTTCGATTTTCACTTCCACTCTAGTTTATAGCTTTCATGTATTCGATCTCCCTTTATAAGTACATAGAAAATAGTGATGAAAGCGGAGGTAAATATTTAGTTGGGATACTGTGTGGGGTAACCAACTTAGCGGTCGCATGTTTGGATCCTATCTCTCTAACTTAGGTCATATATTTGAGCCCTCGGAGATGGATGGTGGTTGTTATTTAATAGATGTTATTTAATGGAGATCAGGTGTGCAAGGTCTTCTTTCTGATTTAAACCTCTAGGGTATAGACAGTCCATCATAAATATCCATCTGGACTCATTGAATAGTAGTTTTTGCTCATGGTTTCCTCCTCTCCAGTCTTTTTTGACCTTCTGTATCCCAAAATAACTAAAATCTTTCAGATTCCCCTTGTGGGTAGTTGCAAAATGCTTGTAGAGTGAGGTATCTATTCTGCCTTTCTCTATGCATAGGATGTGTTCCCTGATCCTATCTTTGAGGGCCCTTGATGTATGCCCTATATATTGTAATCCGCAGGAGCAGGAAACTAGATAGATCACATTTTTGTCGCTACATCTGATCAACTCTTTGATCCTATGTTTCTCGTTTCTCTGATGTGATGAGAAAGTATCCGTTTTTCGTCCGTTCTTACAAGCTTTACAGCTTGGACATGGGTAGAAGCCTTTAATGCTTTTTCCTTGGTGATTGGTCGTGTCGTTAGTATTTCCTTTCCTAGGTATACTAGGAGCTATCATCGTTTTCAGGTTCCTAGTTCTCCTATAAATGAATCTCGGATGTGGATTCAGCCTTTCCCCAATCACGTCATCATCTTTGAGTATCGCCCAATGTTTCTTAATAATCTTTTCCAGGATGGATCTGTTCTCACAGTACTCGGATATCATAGGTACGTTGATTGTTTCATCATCCCAGGTTTTTCTTGGTTTGTTTTTATAACTCAGGAGGTTCTCTCTCTTGATCTTAAGGATTTCTTTGATTTTATCATCCAACGACTTATTGTCATACCCTCTTTCCAAGAAACATTGTTTCAGTATGTCAGCCTGTGCAGTCCATTGTTCTATAGTAGAACAATTTTTCTTGACCCTCAAGAATTGGCCCTTGGGTATATTTGACTTCCAGGTGGGATGATGGCAGCTTTTGTTATGGATATAGTTGTTACAGTCAACCTCCTTGAAGAAGGTTGACGTCTCGAGCTTCCCATCTTTCACTTCAATTCTCAGATCCAGAAAGTCCAGTTTCTCTTGGCTGTATTGGTATGTAAACTTAAGATTCTTTTCGTTGTGGTTCATTACATTGATAGTATGTAGCAGATCTTCCAATGTTCCACTCCAAATCAAAAAGATGTCATCTATATATCTTGAATATAGGAACAGGTCCGCGCCAGCTGGACATGAGTCCCAGAAGATGTTTTCCCATAGGCCCATGTAGAGATTGGCGCCAACCTGGTCCCCATTACTGTGCCTCACAATTGCCTGTAAAACTGATTGTTACAGAAATAGTTGTGATTCAAGATATATTTAATACAGTCCAAAATGAATATCCTCTGTTCTTCTGGTATTTCCTCATCCTTTACTAGGAATGAGTTTACTGCTTCAATCCCTAGGTCATGTGGGATACTTGTATAAAGTGACGTAACGTCACATGTGGCCATTATATAGTTGTTCTTCCAGGTCATTGAATTTAGCAGTGACAGAATTTGTGTGGAGTCTCTGAGATGTGATGGTAATGATATTACATATTTCTGTAACATCTTATCAACGTATTCAGATAAGTTGCTTGTCAAAGATCCTATCCCAGGAAACACAACACAGGAAATATCCCAGAGATGCAATGGGTGAAACAGGAAAGGGAGGTGCCTCTAAAAATGGTGCCAAAACAGCACCAATCATTTCAACACTGACCCTACTTAAAGCTCCCAGATTTTCTGATACAGTATAGTCTTGAGAAAGGCCTAGTCTAGGACGAAACGCGTTGGCATACTGGTGAGCTTGGTTTTAATTACCTATATCATATACAGTGTTGCACTATTTGTTTCTCTATTGTTCCCTTTTAGGTATTTTATCGATGTATTTGTTTGTTATGGATCTTACCAAGGATTTTTAACATCTGAATTAAGGATTTGTTTTCACTAGATCTTTAGTGCTTTTTAATATCACTGATTTTCTATTTTTGTCTTTTGATTTTTGACCTTTGTTTATCATTTGAATTCAAGTTTTCCACGTGGATTTTTTCACAAGTTATTTTTATTTTTTTATACACCTCACGGATTTACAATTTTTTTAATTTAGAAGCTGAACCACAATAATTTGACCCACTCAACGTTTACATTCTACTATTATTGACTTCACGTTATATTTCTACACGTCACTTTGGAGGAAACACTACTGGATTCACTTACATATAACCGGTTGAACATTTGAATATTTTTTATGTACGCCAATTTTTGTGAACACTATTTTTTGTGAATGCTATTTTGCTTTGTTGACAGCTAGTGTGCACTCAATCACTCACTTAGGTTGTTTATATTATTGGATGTACATGTCCTTCTAACTCCTCATCACTGGTTCACTAAGTCAGCGTCACATGCTTTACTCCATTGGATATTTTTAGATACTTTTAGATTTGTTTATTATATATATTTTTTTGTTAAGTCAGACATGGATCCGTGCGTCTGATTGCCATTTGTAAATTTTTATATGCATTAAAATGTACTTTTTACTAGCCTTTTAGCGCTTACTCTCTCCCCATTTTAACTTTTATATTGTTAGCCTACTAGGAGGCTATATAGTTAGTAAGCTTAAGTCCCTGGGTGTAGCGCTCGGTCCACTTCTCCTGTTCTTATGGTTTAAAGAAACTTGGAACCTTTTCCCCAAAATACAGCAAGACATTTAATAATAACATAAAAAAAAACAAAAAAAAAACAAGCACTAAGTATCTTTTTGAGCTAAGACAAGATGCGCATTAAAAGAATATACATACAATACACAACACTAAACTAACGAAAAGTTTTTAATACAAAAAAACAAAACAAAATATTTTGCAATTGAAAGTCACATTTTTCTAATACACAATTTAAACAGAGGGGCTTCTGGTAGGGGTTGGTCATCTCAGCTGCATTCTCTTAGGCTTCTATACACGTTCCAAAGCTTCTAACATTATGATACTGTTTCCTCGTATAACCTAAATAGATGAGAAGAATATGATCAACAAAATAAAAAAAATGTATCTGCAGTGTATAAATCAGGAACATTATATTTCATCAAAGAACTTAGCCATGGTGAAAGGGACATGAAACACAAAATTCTCCATTCATGCTGCAGATGGGGTGCAGTTTAAAAGGTGACAAATTTCAAGGAAATAGATAAACAGATTGGTTGAGCTATATTTTGGAATTTGTCCGGGTTTAGAATAGCAGTTTTAAATAAAAATATCCACGAGAAAAAAAAATTTTTTTTTTTTGTAAACCATGTATATGTGCAGTGTTTATTTTAACAGGCTGTATCTAGATCTACTGAAAAATCTAATGATGCTCTACAGAACAATCACTATTAACCTCTTAAGGACCGGACATTTTTCATGCAATTGGCAAGAGTCCATGAGCTAGTGATGTATGGGATATACAATCCTACCAGGAGGGGCAAAGTTTCCCAAAACTCAAAATGCCTATAAAATACACCCCTCACCACACCCACAATTCAGTTTTAAACAAATTTTGCCTCCTATGGAGGTGGTGAAGTAAGGTTTGTACTAAAATTTCTACTTTGACATGCGCTTCTCAGCAATCTGAAGCCAGATTCCACTCAGAGTACAGCGAATGTCAAAGGGATGTGAAGGGAGTATCACCTATTGAATGCAATAGTTTTCCTCACGGGAGATCTATTTCATAGGTTCTCTGTTATCGGTCGTAGAAATTCATCTCATACCTCCCTTTTCAGATCGACGATATACTCATATACCATTACCACTGATAACTGTTTCAGTACTGGTTTGGCTATCTGCTATATGTGGATGGGTGTGTTTTCGGTAAGTAATTTTTTATTATTATTTAAGACACCCCAGCTATGGTTTGGCCTTTTATGCATTTATATAAAGTTCTAAATATATGTATTGTACTTATATTTGCCATGAGTCAGGTTCATGTATTTCCTTGTGCAGACTGTCAGTTTCATATTTAGGGAAAACATTAAGAAATATTTTTCTTACCTGGGGTTTAGTCTTTTTCAAATTGACTACATTTTTTTCTTGCAAATTGCGGGCAGTACTAGGCCCGTGGGGTGTGCCAAATGCTAGACTTTATTGCATCATTTTTTGGCGCGAAAAGTATGTCAGTTGACGCAAGTTAGTCATTTCCGGCGCCGTAGTTGACGCCGAAGCCTTACACACTGTTGCGTCATTAGTGACGCAAGTGTCTCGTTTCCTGATATTGTTGGCGCCAAAAATTTTTCAGTTACATTGTGCGTCATACTTGCCGCCAAATTTTTTTATTAATTTAATACCCCATTGCCGTTTGCCTCTTTCTATGTCAGAGGGCTATGCTATTTGCATTTTTTCCCATTCCTGAAACTGTCATATAAAGCAAAATAATCAATTTCCGTATATGTCTTTTCTTTTACATTTTGCAAGATGTCGCAATCTGATCCTGCCTCAGAAGTATCTGTTGGAACTTTGCTGCCTGATATCGGTTCTACCAAAGCTAAGTGCATTTGTTGTAAGATTGTGGAAATTATATCTCTGAATATCATTTGTAATAGTTGTCATGATAAACTTTTACATGCAGAGAATGTGTCCATCAGTAATAGTACATTGCCAGTTGCAGTTCCTTCAACTTCTAATGTACATGAAATACCTATGAATTTTAAAGAATTTGTTACTGATTCTATTCACAAGGCTTTGTCTGCATTTCCGCCTTCTAATAAACGTAAAAGGTCTTTTAAAATGTCTCATGTTGTCGGTCATTTGAAACTTCACCAACCTTATAATTGATCCTCCTCTGATGAGGATCTGATACAGAAGATCCTTCCTCAGATAGACACTGACATATCTACTTATTTAAAATTGAGTATATTCATTCTTTATTAAAAGAAGCGTTAATTACTTTGGATATTGAGGAAACCAGTCCTCTTGACGTTAAGTCTAGTAAACATTTAAATGCTGTTTTTAAACCTCCTGTGGTTACTCCAGAGGTTTTTCCTATTCCTGATGCTATTTCTGATATGATTTCTAAGTAATGGAATAAGCCAGGTACTTATTTTATTCCTTCAAGGTAAAAAAAAAAAAAAAAAAAATAAGGTATCCTTTACCAGCAATTTCTATAGAGTTTTGGGAAAAAGTCCCCAAAGTTGATGGGGCTATTTCTACTTTTGCTAAACGTACCACTATTCCTATGGAAGATAGTACTTCCTTTAGATAGGAAGCTTGAATCTTATCTAAGGAAAGCCTTTATATTCAGGTCATCTTCTCAGACCTGCAATTTCTTTGGCTGATGTTGCGGCTGCATCAACTTTTTAGTTGGAAAATGTAGTGCAACAAGAATTGGATTCTGACATATCTAGCATTATTCGCTTACTGCGATAGGATAATCATTTTATTTGTGATGCCATTTTTGAAATCAAAATTGATGTTAGATCCATGTCTTTAGCTATTTTAGCTAGAAGAGCTTTGTGGCTTAAATCTTGGAATGCTGACATGACATCTAAGTCTAGATTACTCTTTCTTTCCAAGGTAATTTATTTGTTTCTCAGTTGGATTCTATTTCAATTGTTACTGGGGGAAAGGGAGTTTTTCTGCCTCAGGATAAAAAAAAACCTAAGGGTAAATCTAAGGCTTCTAACCATTTTTGTTCCTTTCGTCAAAATAAGGAACAAAAACCTAATCCTTCCCCCAAGGAATCTGTTTCCAATTGGAAGCCTTCCTCAAATTGGAATAAATCCAAGCCATTTAAGAAACCAAAGTCAGCCCCTAAGTTCGCATGAAGGTGCGGCCCTCATTCTAGCTCAGCTGGTAGGGGACAGATTGGTTTTTCAAGGATATTTGGATGAATTCTGTCCAAAATCAATGGATTCAGAGCCTTGTCTTGTCAAGGGTATCAAATAGGATTCAGAGTAAGACCTCCTGTGAGAAGATTTTTTTCTCACGCATCCCAGCAAAAGCTCAGGCTTTCCTGAAGTGTGTTTCAGACCAGGAGTTTTCAGGGGTAATCATGCCATTTCCTTTTCAGGAACAAGGTCTGGGGTTTTATTCAAATCCATTCATTGTCCCAAAGAAGGAAAAATCATTCAGACCAGTTCTGGATCTGAAAATTTTGAATAGTTATGTAAGAGTACCAACTTTCAAGATGGTGACTATAAGGACTATTCTGCATTTTGTTCAGTGAGGACATATGTCCACAATTGACTTGCAGGATGCATACCTTCATATTCCGATTCATCCAGATCAGTCCCTGAGAT
This sequence comes from Bombina bombina, assembly GCF_027579735.1. NCBI lineage: Eukaryota > Metazoa > Chordata > Amphibia > Anura > Bombinatoridae > Bombina > Bombina bombina. The sequence continues at coordinate 839,918,007 of NC_069504.1, read as the reverse complement.
TCTCTTTTCTAGACAAGCATTACCAATTTGTTGCTCTTCCGTTTGGCCTAGCAACAGCTCCAATAATCTTTTCAAAGGTTCTAGGTGCCCTACTCTCTAATCAGAGAACAGGGTATTGCGGTGTTTCCTTATTTGGACGATATCTTTGTACTAGCTCAGTCTTTACATTCTGCAGAATCTCACATGAATCAACTAGTGTTGGTTCTTCAAAAAACATGGTTGGAGGATCAATTTACCAAAAAGTTTGATTCCTCAAACAAGGGTCACCTTTTTAGGTTTACAGATAAAGACAGAGTCATGGACACTGAATCTAACAGACAAGAGACGTTTGAAATTGGTTGCAGCCTGTCGGCACCTTCAGTCATTCCCTTCAGTGGCTATGTGCATGGAAGTTTTAGGCCTCATGACTGCAGCATCGGACGTGATTCCTTTTGCTCCTTTTCACATGAGACCTCTCCAGCTTTGTATGCTGAATCAATGGTGCAGGGATTATATAAAGATATCACAATTAATATCCTTAAATCCCAATGTTCGACACTCTGACGTGGTGGTTAAATCACCAGCGTTTAGTTCAAGGGGCTTCTTTTGTTTGGCCAACCTGGTCTGTGACAACTACAGATGCAAGTCTTTCAGGTTAGGTAACTGTTTGGGGATCAATGACAGCACAAGGGGTTTGGAAATCTCAAGAGGCGAGATTACCAATCAATATTTTAGAATTTTCAGAGCTCTTCAGTTTTGGCCTCTGTTGGAGAGAACCGTTCATTTGCTTTCAGACAGACAATATCACAACTGTGGCACATGTCAATCATCAGGGTGGGACTCACAGTCCCCAAGCCATGAAAGAAATCTCTGATACTTGCTTGGGCGGAATCCAGCTCCTGTCTAACCTCTGCGGTGCATATCCCAGGTGTAGACAATTGGGAGGCAGATTACCTCAGCCATCAGACTTTACATCCGGGGGAGTGGTCTCTCCACCCAGATGTGTTTTCTCAGATTGTTCAGATGTGGGGTGTTCCAGAGATAGTGAAAAAACAAGTGTTATAAAGCGCTACGGTCTAAAAATTAATCCAGGCCTCTCCCTAACCACCTCTCCAAATGGCTATATAGAAAACGGAGTATCAAAATATAAAATGAGAGGGCGCTAAAAGCAAGAATAAATACCACACTTAATCTCTAAAAAATTATGAGTTTAATAAACATAATTAAACATATATATAGCAAGTAAAAATTACTAACATCAAAAAATTGAAGGGACGTCTCCCTATAAAAAAATTAATCTTAAAAATACCACCAATATATTCCAAAAAAATGTTAAAATTCCATTTATCATCCGTTTATATAAGGACAAAAAAGTATAGTCAAATCGATGTAGGCCACTGGTAATTGCAATAAAATTGATCCGCAAATGCTCAGGGACCAGCAGTTGGTAATGATCCAAAAAATGATTAACAATGTTGCATAACACTTTCAGTCACTTTGTGGCAGTTCTTAAATAGATGAGTGCCTAAAGTTTAAAGACAGCGTTCCACCTTTTATATGCAATTATCAAAAGTACTTGTGTATATGTTAAGAAGGGCGCTCCAGGGCGTCTTACCGTTTTCTTTTGTCGGCTAAAAGCAGGCCGCTCAGCTTATGTAGTAAAGGTTCACCCGTGGTGATTGAGTGATATTCAAGCTTCCAGGTAAACTCCCACTAAGGTTTAACCGTCTCACAGCAAGCCGTTCTTACCACACTGGTGGCGGTTTCCTTTCGGTGGTTGAGCACGGTAGTGGTCCGTGTCACTGGCTGGATCTGTCCTGACTGAGGTTAACACCTTACTTTGTGACTTTTAGTAACAACGGCTCCAGGACAAAATAGAAATTCAGGCAGCATGAAGTAACGGAGAATGTCAGTGAGTCCCGCACTTAGCGTGTATCACGCGCGGGGTAAAAAGAACTAGGTACCTAGTGTCAGATATTTGCTCTTAGCAGGATAAGCAACTCTCCTACGCGTTTCACCCAGGTGTGGGCTTTCTCAAGATAAAAGTTGCTCCCAGAACAAAGTTTAAAAACCTGCTGCTTCTCTTCTATTGGTCCGAGTTCTAATTGCTTTAAAAGGTGGACTTCATTTTAAGGTGGATTGTCCGTTTCTTCAACATACTAGGAATTTGGCACTTGTTTAACCATCTTGGAATATTTAAAAATATTATAAATATTTTGCTTAAAGAAATTGGTATAACTTTAAAACATTTTATTTGGTGGTATTATAAAATTGATTGGTGGTATTTATAAATATGTTAAACTAAATAATATTCACAAAATTGCAATAGTATATTTCAACACAAAATTGATTATTTAAAAAATAAATAAATAAATGAATTAGAGGATCAAGACCTTGTTTCTCGTATTGGCATTGTATGATATAACTACATAATTGTTATCACATGGATTTGTGTGTAATCCATATATCCTAGATTATTTCTAAATATTAGGAATACGCATATTTGGAACAAGGAATTTCTTATATTTGGGAAAAAATAGAAATGATAAATATATGATGGTCTAGCTTCCTCCAATCATAATATATGTGAGGATTTTAATGAGTTTATCATAACTGTCTCTGGGAAGAATTATATTCCTAAAAAAGGGGACAGATCCATTTCTGAATTTAACCCAGCAGGGTGAAGGGAGTTATACTTATAAATAAATTCAGCTTCTTTTTTGAGGAGTTTATTTACAAAATTTCCTCCTCTCCAATCCCCTTTTACTATGTGGATACCCCAGAATTTAAAGTGTTCTAAGTTGTTGTTATGAATGTCTCTAAAATGTTTATAAAGGTGAGTGTCTAAATTACCTTTCTCAATATTGCATAGGTGTTCCCTAATCCTATCACGTAACATTCTTGTTGTTTCTCCAAAATACACTAAATTACATGAACATTTTATAACATATATCACTCCCTTCTGTGAGCATCTTATTATATTTTTAATATCTAGTTTTTCCATTTTTTCGGTTATGTTTATGGAGCTGCTCTTCGTACTATATTTGCATGCTCTACATAAATGACATGGAAAGAAACCCTTCAAATTATGTCCCTTCACCCTGCTGGGTTAAATTCAGAAATGGATCTGTCCCCTTTTTTAGGAATATAATTCTTCCCAGAGACAGTTATGATAAACTCATTAAAATCCTCACATATATTATGATTGGAGGAAGCTAGACCATCATATTTATCATTTCTATTTTTTCCCAAATATAAGAAATTCCTTGTTCCAAATATGCGTATTCCTAATATTTAGAAATAATCTAGGATATATGGATTACACACAAATCCATGTGATAACAATTATGTAGTTATATCATACAATGCCAATACGAGAAACAAGGTCTTGATCCTCTAATTCATTTATTTATTTATTTTTTAAATAATCAATTTTGTGTTGAAATATACTATTGCAATTTTGTGAATATTATTTAGTTTTTTAACATATTTATAAATACCAATCAATTTTATAATACCACCAAATAAAATGTTTTAAAGTTATACCAATTTCTTTAAGCAAAATATTTATAATATTTTTAAATATTCCAAGATGGTTAAACAAGTGCCAAATTCCTAGTATGTTGAAGAAACGGACAATCCACCTTAAAACGAAGTCCACCTTTTAAAGCAATTAGAACTCGGACCAATAGAAGAGAAGCAGCAGGTTTTTAAACTTTGTTCTGGGAGCAACTTTTATCTTGAGAAAGCCCACACCTGGGTGAAACGCGTAGGAGAGTTGCTTATCCTGCTAAGAGCAAATATCTGACACTAGGTACCTAGTTCTTTTTACCCCGCGCGTGATACACGCTAAGTGCGGGACTCACTGACATTCTCCGTTACTTCATGCTGCCTGAATTTCTATTTTGTCCTGGAGCCGTTGTTACTAAAAGTCACAAAGTAAGGTGTTAACCTCAGTCAGGACAGATCCAGCCAGTGACACGGACCACTACCGTGCTCAACCACCGAAAGGAAACCACCACCAGTGTGGTCAGAACGGCTTGCTGTGAGAATGTTAAACCTTAGTGGGAGTTTACCTGGAAGCTTGAATATCACTCAATCACCACGGGTGAACCTTTACTACATTAGCTGAGCGGCCTGCTTTTAGCCGACAAAAGAAAACGGTAAGACGCCCTGGAGCGCCCTTCTTAACATATACACAAGTACTTTTGATAATTGCATATAAAAGGTGGAACGCTGTCTTTAAACTTTAGGCACTCATCTATTTAAGAACTGCCACAAAGTGACTGAAAGTGTTATGCAACATTGTTAATCATTTTTTGGATCATTACCAACTGCTGGTCCCTGAGCATTTGCGGATCAATTTTATTGCAATTACCAGTGGCCTACATCGATTTGACTATACTTTTTTGTCCTTATATAAACGGATGATAAATGGAATTTTAACATTTTTTTGGAATATATTGGTGGTATTTTTAAGATTAATTTTTTATAGGGAGACGTCCCTTCAATTTTTTGATGTTAGTAATTTTTACTTGCTATATATATGTTTAATTATGTTTATTAAACTCATAATTTTTTAGAGATTAAGTGTGGTATTTATTCTTGCTTTTAGCGCCCTCTCATTTTATATTTTGATACTCTGTGTTCCAGAGATAGATCTGATGGCCTCTCATCTAAACAAGAAACCTCCCAGATACCTGTCCAGGTATGTTCAGGCGGAAGCAGTGGCTGCGCTGACACTTCCATGGTGTTATCAACCTGCTTACATCTTTCCGCCTCTAGTTCTCCTTACAAGAGTGATCTCCAAAATCATGGAACAATAGTTTGTTGCTGGTGGCTCCAGCATGGCCACACAGGTTTTGGTATGCGGATCATGTTCGGATGTCCAGTTGCCAACCTTGGCCATTTTTCCATCAGGATCTCAAATCATTAAATTTGAAGGTATGAAATTGAACGCTTAGTGCCAAGTCAGAGGTTTCTCTGACTCAGTGATTAATACTGTAAATCTGTCTCTAGAAAGATTTATAGAGTTTGGAAGACTTGCATTTCATGGTGTTCTCATAAATTCTCTTGGCATTCTTTTAGAATTTTACAGTTTCTTCAGGATGGTTTGGATAAAGGTTTGTCTGCAAGTTCCTTGAAAGGACAAATCTCTGCTCTTTCTGTTCTTTTTCACAGAAAGATTGCTAATCTTCCTGATATTCATTGTTTTGTACAAGCTTTGGTTCGTATAAAACCTGTCATTAAGTCAATTTCTCCTCCTTGGAGTTTGAATTTGGTTCTGGGGGCTCTTCAAGCTCCTCCATTTGAGCCTATGCATTCTTTGGACATTAAACTACTTTCTTGGAAAGTGTTGTTCCTTTTGGCCATCTCTTCTGCTAGAGTTTTTGAGCTATCTGCTCTTTCTTGCGAGTCTCCTTTTCTGATTTTTCATCAGGATAAGGCGGTTTTGCGGACTTCATTTCAATTTTTACCTAAGGTTGTGAATTCTAACATAAGTAGAGAAATTGTTGTCCCTTCCTTATGTCCCAATTCTTTGGAAAGATCCTTACATTCTCTGTATGTGGTAAGAGCTTTGAAATATTATGTTGAAGCTACTAAAGATTTCAGGAAGACTTCCAGTCTATTTGTTTTATTCACTGGGCCTAGGAAAGGTTAGAAGGCTTCTGCTATTTCCTTGGCTTCTTGGTTAAAGCTTTTGATTCATCAAGCTTATTTGGAGTCGGGTAAGACCCCGCCTCAGAGAATTACAGCTCATTCTACTAGATCAATCTCCACTTTGTGGGCTTTTAAAAATGAAGCTTCCATTGATCAGATTTGCAAAGCGGCAACATGGTCCCTCTTTGCATACATTTATTAAATTCTACCGTTTTGATGTATTTGCCTCTTCAGAAGCAGTTTTTGGTAGAAAAGTTCTTCAGGCAGCTGTTTCAGTTTGATTCTTCTGCTGATGTTTTAAGTTTTTCTTGTCATTAAAAGAATAAACTTATGATTTGGGTTGTGGGTTATTTTTTCAGCGGAAAATGGCTGTTTTTTTTATTTTATTCCTCCCTTTCTAGTGACTTTCATGGAGGTCAACATCTTGGGTATTGATATCCCATACGTCACTAGCTCATGGACTCTTGCCAATTACATGAAAGAAAACAATTTATGTAAGAACTTACCTGATAAATTCATTTCTTTCATATTGGCAAGAGTCTATGAGGCATGGTGGTTATGATTTTTTTTGTATAAAGCACAATTATTCCAATTCCTTGTTGATGCTTTCGCTCCTTTCTTATCACCCCACTACTTGGCTATTTGTTAAACTGAATTGTGGGTGTGGTGAGGGGTGTATTTATAGGCATTTTGAGGTTTGGGAAACTTTGCCCCTCCTGGTAGGATTGTATATCCCATACGTCACTAGCTCATGGACTCTTGCCAATATGAAAGAAATTAATTTATCAGATAAATTCTTACATAAAATTACGTTTATTCAATTCTATCCTTAAGGACCAGAGCTATTTTTACATTTCTGCTGTGCTTGTGTTTCTGTAATTTTCCTCTTACTCATTTACTGTACCCACACATTATATACCGTTTTTCTCGCCATTAAATGGACTTTCTAAAGATACCATTATTCTCCTTACTATTAAAAAAAAAAAAAAAAAAAAGAAACTTGAAACCCTCCCCACCTTTTCTAACTGACCCCCAAAATCTGTTACACATCTACAACCACCAAAAAACACCCATGCTAAATAGTTACTAAATTTTGTCCCGAGTTTAGAAATACCCAATGTTTACATGTTCTTTGCAAGTTATAGGGCAATAAATACAAGTAGCCCTTTGCTATTTCCAAACCATTTTTCTCTCTCAAAATTAGCAATAGTTACATTGTAACACTGATATCTGTCAGGAATCCCTGAATATCCCTTGACATGTATATAATTTTTTTTCTTTTAGTATAGACAACCCAAAAAGTATTGATCTAGGCCCATTTTGGTATATTTCATGCCACCATTTTACCGCCAAATGCGATCAAATTAAAAAAATATTTTTTTTTAACTATCACAAACTTTAGGTTTCTCACTGAAATTATTTACAAACAGCTTGTGCTATTATGGCAAAAACAGTGGTAAATGCTTCTCTGGGAACCCCTTTGTTCAGAAATAGCAGACATTATGGCTTTAGCATTACATTTTGGTAATTAGAAGGTCTCAAGGGGTCTCTCTCCCAGATCCCTTTCCAAAGAACTATTTAATTATTCCCCCTCTACCTCCTTCCCAGAGACTAACATTTTATTTAATAGCTTGCGCATTCGTGCACACCCACCCCCACAGGATCCGGAAGTACCTGCAGTGATGGGCCGCTCACCTGCTATGGCTCCCGCCCACCAATGATCGGCACCACCGCTGTCCGGTGCAGAGTGGCCCTCACTCTATCGGTAACTCAGCAAATCTATTTCTGCAGTGCCCCACTCATAAGATATTCAGAAATAGTGCGATCTCGATAAAAATAGCGAAATCACGGCAGAGAGAAGCCCAGGACTACAGCAATGTACAGGGCATAACTACCAGTGTCGCACAGGGAACGACACTGGTCGTTAAGGGGTTAAAAAGTCTATGGGTCTTTTTGTAATCAGTCCCACAGCTTGATGAGCAAGTCAAAGTTTTAATTATAGAAAAAAAGGGGACATCACACATCCCTGAAAATCTGTTTTAAAATTCATTGCCTTTAAAAAAAAAAAAAAAAAAAAAAAAAAAAAAAACATGATTTAAGTAGGACATGTAATTTTAAAAACTTCCCAATTTACTTTTATCACCAATTTTGTTTTGTTCTCTTGGTATTCTTAGTTGAAAGCTAAACCTTGAATGTTCATATGCTAATTTCTTAGACCTTGAACACTGCCTTTAATCTGAATGCATTTTGATCACTAGAGGGCATTAGTTCATATGTTTCATATAGATAACATTGAGCTCATGAACATGAAGTGACCTAGGAGTGAGCACTGATTGGCTAAAATTGAAGTCTGACAAAAGAACTGAAATAAGGGGGTAGTCAGCAGAAACTTAGATACAAGGTAATTAGAGGTAAAATGTGTATTATTGTAACCGTGTTGGTTATGCAAAACTGGCGAATGGGTAATAAAGGGATTATCTTTCTTTTTAAACAAAAATTCTGGTGGATTTCCGATTAGGCGAAAAACATAATATCATGGGGCAGTACTCCAATCAAATACCTCTGACAAGCACTGTACTCTGAGGGGAACTGGGCTTCAATATGCTCTGAAGCACCTTTCACTGAAGAAATCAAGCACATCATCTTACTTCAACCACCTCCAATGGAAGAAAAGTAAAAACTAAGGTATGAGTGAGGTGCTAGGGTTTTTATAGGCTTTTGAGATTTGGGAAAATTTGCCACCTCCTGGTAGGAATGTATATCCCATGCATAACAGCTTGTGGACTCTCGCCATTTATATGAAAGAAATATATCTAATGCCAGAACCCAGAGCAGGCCCTGTTTTACAAGAAGAAAAGTAACAAATATACCCACCACCATGCCAATGTTGTTTTGGTGTCCACTTGGTGCCACCTCTGTGCTTTCATCTACCACCAAGTTCATGAAGGGGTCAAATCCACGTAAGATGCCTTGGACATGCCTTCCACCATTTAATTTCACTAGAAAACAGTTAAAGAAATTAAAAAAAAAAAAAACCACTACACACACAAAAAAAATTATATATATACATACACACATACATACACACATATACATATATACATATACACACATACATACATATATATATACATACATATACATACATATATATACATATATATACATACATATATATATATACATATATACATATATATATATACACATACATACACTATACATTGGGTACTACTGGCAGATAGCTACCAGTACCTAAGATGGCTGCAACTAATAGGAGGGGGAGGGTTAGAGAGGTTTGGAAGGGATAAAAAAAAAACACAAAAAAAAAAAAAACGCTTAGGTGCTGGCAGACAGTCTGCAGCTAAGATGGTGGTGAGGAGTGTGGGTTGGAGAAAGCTATTTGGGAGGAATCAGGTGGGAGGGTAATCCCTACATTACAATAATATTACGCTTACCAGCTTATTTCAAAATTCAAACCTTTTCTGGTCCCAAGCCATTTGGGAAAAAAAAGATTTTTTTTTTTTACCTGTACAATGTTTTTTCTTTTAAGGCTAATTTGTATTTATACTTTAAACAAGTGTGACAAAGGAAAATAATGAATACTTACAGGACAACTTCTTGTCCATGAACCTGGGGAGAGAAGAAAAAAAAAAATATATATATAAAAAGTTATGTTTTTAGGTAGGAAACAGCAATTTATTTTTAAATTTGTAAGAAATGTTAGCAACTTACATTACAACAATAACAGAACACTGACTATACTCAGTACTAGACAAATGTGGATGAGGAAAAGCTAAAAGCATAGACATACATAGTTTGGGGAAAAAACACCCTTACACTGTAGTTTAAAGCCCCCCCTACCCCAAGTGTGGTATTTAGTGAGAATAAATGATTTGAGTTGAGCAGATTGTTTTGGGTAAATGCACGATAATTATATGGCAGTGTACTTTATTATTGTTCAAGTTTAAAATAGTTACTATAGATTCATATGAGCTGATACAGAAAGGAAGGAAGGAGCAATGTAAAAAGACAGTCATATCTTTGTGGAGATCACTGATCTGCACAAAAACCCACATCTGTTTGTACTTGTTTTATTTAAAATGGGTTTGTTGTGTGTATTTTAATGCTCTCAGCCTGTATTGGTCAATGAGAAACATATACATTAAAGGGATACTAAACCCTTAAATTTTCTTTCATTATTCAGATAGAGAATACAAATTTAAACAACATTACAATTTACTTATATTTATTTTGCTTCATTTTTTAGATATTCTTAGTTAAAGAAAAAGCAATGCACATGGGTGAGCCAATCACACAAGGCTTCTATGTGCATGAACCAATCAGCAGCTACTGAGCCTATCTAGATATGCTTTTCAGCAAAGAATATCAAGAAAATAAAACAAATTAGATAATAGAAGTAAACTAGAAAGTTGTTTAAAATTGCATTCTCTTTCTAAATCATGAAGGAAAAAAATGTGTGTTTCATGTCCCTTTAAGATTCTGTAGTGTTAAATGTTTTAATGAAAAATTAAGGTGTTATAGTAATCTATAAGAAAATCACGATGAAATATTCTTTGACGTAGCAATAATGCACTCCTGGGACCTAACTGAACACTAGAGGCATGTGTGTAGTCCCCAATCAGCCACAAACTTCCAGTAGTGTATTTCTGTGTCAGACTACCAATATATGCTTTTCAACAAATACCACAAGAATGAAGCAAATTAGATAATAGAAGTAAATTAGAAAGATATTTAAAACTGCATGTAATATCTTTATAATGAAAAAGTAGTTTTGACTTTACGGTATCATTAAAGGGACATTGCACACTAGATTTTCTTTACATAAATGTTTTCTAGATACATTTATATAGCAAATCTGGGTGTGTTTTTGTAAAAAATGTATAGTTTTGCTTATTTTTTTTTAATTAACATTGTGCTGATTTTCAAAATCCTAAACAAGCCCCGAAGTTTTAGATGTATACTGATGTATAAATACTTATTTGGATAATCTGTATTTTCATATGCAGGAGAGAGGAGAGGTTCTGCTCTCAGCCCCTTTCAGTTGGTGTCCCAGGCTAATCTCATCAACAGTTCTAAATTGGGAGCTTCTAAGTAAGTTTTAAAAGGTTTTATACTGGATTTTTATATATCTGTGCATATTATTCTTTATAGATTACATGCAATTAAATGAAAATTGATGTATACTGTTCCTTTAAACAAGTTTCCAAATTACTTAGGTTATCAAATCTGCTTTATTCCCATGGTATTCTCTGTTGAAGTGCATACCTAGGTTGGGCACATGCAGGAAGCACTGCATGGCAGCAAACAGTGCTCCCATCTAGTGCTCTTCCTAATGTAGAATTTTGTTACAAGTATTCTTGCAAAACTGCTGCTTTATATTGCTCCAGCTACATACATGCCCCTGAACTTATTCACTTGTATTTCTAAGGAAGACAAAGCAAACTTAACAATGAAGGTTGGAAACTTTAAAAAAAAAAAAAATCTTATTTATGCTGCCTGAATCATAGGAAAAAAAATAGGCTTCGTGGATTAGTAGTTGTATTTTTTTAACCCCAAATCCAATTACCCCCGAGGTGATCAGCAACGTTAATTTGTGTCGTCATTGTCAAATCTAAACAAGTAATTAAGGGTTTTTTGCAAAGTTTCTTATTAAAGTGCCTCCTGGTACAAATTATCACGGTCTGTATATACCAACAGCCCCCACAAAGGACGGAGGTAAAACAAGATAGAAAGGCGCTCAAAAATATACATCAGACAACGAAATTTTCAGGCCTTAACGCCCTCCAACTCTCAGTTGTTCTCTAAAGGGATTAAAAAGTAGGCAACGTATTTACCCAGATAGATATTCCCCTTCATCTATTTCCCTCCCTGTACAACTTACTTCTTTAGCTCAGGCGGGTGCGCTTTACTCATCTTCTCTCCTCGTGTGCTGTGTAGCCGCCTTGCACAAAACGCTGCCTACACCGAAACCCAGACGTCTAAAAACGTAACTACGCAACTGCCGCAAAATGCGTGTTATCTATGCACCAATCATCGCTGTAGACATCACGGGTACGTATTTGCATTTACGCTAGAATCTGCCATCTTTGATTGGGCAATTTTTAAAAATTGATAAATATAAAACTTTATGAAAAGGTTGATAATGCGGATTTCGCGCTCATATATTTTTAATTATGTGTTATTATGCGGTTATATATGATGTACGAGGAGAGTTTAATAAGTTACAGAATGCCCATGAAATAGAGCTACATTTGCAGTTATATTATTTATTAAAAATATAATTTAGGAACTGGAGTCGATGGTCGTGGTGGTGGTGGTGGTTACGTACAAATAAGACAATAGACTTCATAAGAGCTGCCAGTAATAAATATGTCAGGTCATGGCAACCCATCTTTGCGTAGAACACTGGAGGTGACAAAGTAAGGGCGGAAGCAAAGTGTTTTGCCCTTGGAGAACACGCTTTTGGTCAGAAATGGCAGAGGTGCAGCAGACTCGTTTGCAAAATGCGGTGGATTCTATGGTAAAGAACCTGGAAAGGGAAAATATTAGAAAGATGCAGGTAAGGAAAATGTTTGGAAGGATAGTGTGGTATATCTAATAACAGACATTGGATATCTGAGTAACTATTGTAAAATATATGTATAGTTTAGAGGAGAGAAGGGAGAGATGTGATATGATAGAAACCTGCAACTATATGATAGATAAAGAAACCAAGGAAACGAAGACAATTGTATAAAAGAAGTAAAGGGATATGAAACTCACATTTTTCTTTCATGGCTGAGATAGAGCATGCAATTTTAAACAACGTTCTAATGTACTCCTATTATCATTTTTTTCTTTGTTCCTTTGGTATCTTTATTTGAAAAGCTGGAATGTAAGCTTAGGAGCAGGCCCATTTTTGGTTCAGCCCAGGCTAGCTCTTGCTGATTGGTAGCTAAATGTAGACACCTATCAGCAAGTACTACCCATGGTTCTGAACTAAAAATGGTCCGGCTCCTAAGCTTACATTCTTTCTTTTTCAAATAAAGATACCAAGAGAACAAAGAAAAAATGATAAGAGTAAATGAGAAAGTTGCTTACAATTATATGCTCTATCAAAATGGTTAAAGAAAACATTTTGGGTTTCATATCCCTTTTAATGACCCTTAAAATGATGATAAACTTTCCACTTTGTATAAACAGATGTGGAATGTTAGCAATATTTTAGATGGAGTTTAATTAATCAGCTGTAATTAAGATGCGCTTCAAATTAATTTTTAATGTAGCGCTGAAATTCAAATACCCTGCACTCCGACCGCCCACTTCAAAAGTATTTTTTTTTTTGTTAGCTCATGGTTTGAACTGTACTCCAATCGACCCTCTAGCTACAGAAAAGTTGTGTGTGTGCCTTATGGCTAGAGTGCTGATTAAAGAACAGTTTAAATCGTTAATTCACACACAAAAAATACTTTTGAAGTGCTACATTAAAAAGTAAGTTAAAGTGAAGGTAAACTTACCTTTATGACTATCCCGGATTTCATTTGGTTCACAAAATCAATATGACTTTAATTCATGATTCGTTATAAATCTAATTCCAAACCAACTTATCATTATTGTTCCATTTGCGATCGTACACAAATGCATCCCGTAATTTGTATTTATTTTTTGCTGCCGATCACGTTTCTGTAGCAGCTAACTGAATTTCTGTCCGTTAGACGGCCGTCAGTGCACGTCATCCGCCTACTTGACCCTGTGCACATGTGCTATTGTTGGCCTCCATGCGCGCTCACGATTCGCGCATGCATATTGGCAATATTCAGGAATCCCCATAGAACTTGTTATGAGTGCCCATTCTCGCTTGCGCAGAAGACTGTAAAATCGCCAATGAGCCTCGTGAACGCGCGTTAGGAAGACGTAGAAAGCGGGTGGGACAGCTCTCTACGTCAAACACAAGAAAAGCCGGAACTGGTATGTGGGAGGAGTTAGACTTTGCAACGGTAGGGAGATAACAATTTAAAAATAAGAAAATTGGGGGGGGGGGAAATGAAAAAAAAACTTAGCAATTAGATTAGGGTAATATTAACAAATGTATTCCTGTATTTCATATGCTGAAACTTAACCTTCACTTTAAAGTGATGATAAACTTGACATGTTTTTAAAACAGGTTCAGAATTTAAGCAACATTTTAATGGGACATTAATTGACCACTTCCAATAAAGATGCACTGTAACTTATTTTTTTAACTAGCCGTGCCATTCTAATACCCCATGCTCCAGCCGGTCACTTCATAACTCATATTTTTTCTGAGCTAATGGTTTGAACTGCTCTTTAATCCGCGCTCTAGCTATAAAAAAAAAGTGCCGTATGGCTAGAGCTCAGATTGGACAATTGTTCAAACTGTTAGCTCACAAAAAATGAGCTTTAATGTGGGTGGCTAGAGCACTGGATATTAGAATGGTGCGGCTAGATTAAAAAGTAAGTTACAGCTCATCTTCATTATATACAGTGCCCTCCACTAATATTGGCACCTTTGGTAAATATGAGCAAAGAAGGCTGTGAAAAATTGTCTTTATTGTTTAATCTTTTGTTAAAAAAAATACACAACGAGACTTCCAGTGGGCGGCATTATAAGATGGCCACTAATTCATATTGCTCTGTCTTTACACTTCACAATTGAGTTTATTTGTTGCTATAGTCTTTGCCTTCCGCACCTTCCTTGGCAACCATTGTGCCCGGGAATAATATACTTGGATCAGGATATTGCATTCTCCTAGCCGCTGAGGAGTCAAATAATCCTTGAAGCCACCCTGCTTTTGCTTTGCGTGTAAGACGTGTTTCTTCAGGCATGGCGTATATCACAAATTCCTTATCAGCGCTACTGTCACCCCTGTTTGGCTCTGTACAATTTGCACTGGAAGATGTCTTGCTTTCTCTGAGAGCCAGCAAGAACTTAAAGGGACACTGAACCCACATTTTTTTTCTTTTGTGATTCAGATAGAGCATGCAATTTTAAGCAACTTTCTAATTTACTCCTATTATGAATTTGTCTTCGTTCTCTTGCTATCTTTATTTGAAAAAGGCATCTAGATTTTTTTTTTTTTTTTTTTTTTTTTTTGGTTCAGTACTCTGGACATCACTTTTTTATTGGTGGATGAATTTATCCACCAATCAGCAAAAACAACAGAGGTTATTCACTAAAAATGGGCCGGCATCTAAACTTACATTCTTGCATTTCAAATAAAGAGAATGAAGAAAATTTGATAATAGGGGTAAATTAGAAATTTGCTTAAAATTTCATGCTCTAGCTGAACCACGATAGAAAAAATTTGGGTTCAGTGTCCCTTTAATACACTCACAAAAGTCTGCTATGTGTTTAGCAACGGTATCTGAGCCAAATCTGACTGACATACACCTAGATTTAGAGTTCTGCGTTAGCCGTCAAAAGCAGCGTTAAGGGGTCTTAACGCTGCTTTTGGCCGCCCGCTGGTATTTAGAGTCGGCCAGGTAAAGGTGTACCACTCACTTTCAAGCCGCGACTTTTCCATATTGCAGATCCCCTTACGCCAATTGCGTATCCTATCTTTTCAATGGGATCTTCCTAACGCCGCTATTTAGAGTCTTGGCTGAAGTGAGCGGTAGACCCTCTACCGATAAGACTCCTAACGCCCATGGAAAGGCTGTAGTTAAGAGCTTTATGGGCTAACGCCGGTAAATAAAGCTCTTAACTACAGTACTCTAAAGTACACTAACACCCATAAACTACCTATGTACCCCTAAACCGAGGTCCCCCCACATCGCCGCCACTATAATAAATATTTTTAACCCCTAATCTGCCGACCGCACATCGCCGCCACCTACATTATCCGTATGAACCCCTAATCTGCTGCCCCTAACATTGCCGACACCTACATAATATTTATTAACCCCTAATCTGCCCCCCCCCCCCATGTCGCCGCCACCTAACTTCAAGTATTAACCCCTAATCTGCTGACCGGACCTCACCGCTACTATATTAACTGTATTAACCCCTAAAGCTAAGTTTAACCCTAACACCCCCCTAAATTAAATATAATTTTAATCTAACAAAATAAATTAACTCTTATTAACTAAAGTATTCCTATTTAAAACTAAATACTTACCTGTAAAATAAACCCTAATATAGCTACAATATAACGAATAATTATATTGTAGCTATTTTAGGATTTATATTTATTTTACAGGCAACTTTGTATTTATTTTAACTAGGTACAATAGCTATTAAATAGTTATTAACTATTTAATAGCTACCTAGTTAAAATAACTACAAAATTACCTGTAAAATAAATCCTAACCTAAGTTACAATTAAACCTAGCTACCAATACCTACAATTAAATAAACTAAACTAAATTACAAAAAAAAACACAAAATTACAGAAAATAAAAAATATTACAAGAATTTTAAACTAATTACACCTAATCTAATAAACCCTAATAAAATAAAAAAAAAACCCAAAATAATAAAAGTCCCTACCCTATTCTACATTACAAAGTAATCAGCTCTGCCTGTCTGGATGTCCTCTTCTGCCCCATCGGATGAAGACTTCGGCCTGGCTGGGTGAAGACGACTCAAGGTAGGGAGATCTTCAGGGGGGTAGTGTTAGGTTTATTTAAGGGGGGTTTGGGTGGGTTAGAGTAGGGGTATGTGGGTGGTGGGTTTTAATGTGGGGGGGGTTGTATTTTTTTTTACAGGCAAAAGAGCCGATTACTTTGGGGCATGCCCCGCAAAAAGCAAAATGTTTTTTAATTTTATTAGGGGGCTTAGATTAGGAGTAATTAGTTTAAAATTCTTGTAATTTTTTTATTTTCTGTAATTTTAGTGTTTGTTTTTTTTGTAATTTAGTTTATTTAATTGTATTTAATTGTAGGTATTGGTAGCTAATTTATTTAATTAATTTAATGATAGTGTAGTGTTAGGTTTAATTGTAACTTAGATTAAGATTTATTTTACAGGTAATTTTGTAATTATTTTAACTAGGTAGCTATTAAATAGTTAATAACTATTTAATAGCTATTGTACCTAGTTAAAATAAATACAAAGTTGCCTGTAAAATAAATATAAATCCTAAAATAGCTACAATATAATTATTTGTTATATTGTAGCTATATTAGGGTTTATTTTACAGGTAAGTATTTAGTTTTAAATAGGAATACTTTAGTTAATAAGAGTTAATTTATTTAGTTGGATTAAAATTATATTTAATTTAGGGGGGTTTAGGGTTAGACTTAGCTTTAGGGGTTAATACATTTATTATAGTAGCGTCGAGGTCCGGTCGGCAGATTAGGGGTTAATACTTGAAGTTAGGTGGTGGCGACGTTGGGGGGGGGGGGGCAGATTAGGGGTTAATAAATATTATGTAGGTGTCGACGATGTTGGGGGCAGCAGATTAGGGGTTCATAGGGATAATGTAGGTTGGGGCGGTGTCCGGAGCGGCAGATTAGGGGTTAATTGTGTAATGCAGGTGTCAGCGATAGCGGGGGTGGCAGATTAGGGGCTAATAAGTGTAAGGTTAGGGGTGTTTAGACTCAGGGTTCATGTTAGGGTGTTAGGTGCAGACTTAGAAAGTGTTTCCCCATAGGAAACAATGGGGCTGCGTTGGGAACTTAACGCTGCTTTTTTGCAGGTGTTAGGTTTTTTTTCAGCCCAAACTGCCCCATTGTTTCCTATGGGGGAATCGTGCATGAGCACATTTTCCCAGCTTACCGCTACCGTAAGCAACGCTGGTATTGAGGGTTGAAGTGGAGCTAAATTCGTCTCAACGCTCCCTTTTTGGAGCCTAACGCAGCCCTTCAGACAACTCTAAATACCAGCGTTGTTTGGAAGCAGCGGTAGGAAAAAAAGCTGCGTTAGCTACGCGGGTCTTTACCGACAAAACTCTAAATCTAGCCGATAGACTCTGATAAAACCTGTGCTACAAGCTGCCTTCTTGCTACGGACCAAACAGAATACTCCATGGCTAACACTGAGATTGTCCGAATTCAAGCAGCTTCTCTCCTCCACAGCAGCTGTGTTACCATGCCTAAGCAATGTTATCAGCAATACGGAATGAAAGTGCACACAGAGCTTCTCTCATCCATGAAGATCTTTACTTCAAGGAGCATAATTGATTACCTGTGGCTCCTGTGCAGATGCCCGCTTGGATTTAGCTGAAAAGACCAGGGAAAAGGAAGACTGGAGTGGGATGAGGTGTTTGTCTTACTGCAGAGGCAATGGCCTACTTAAAGTGAATGTAAATTTTTATGCTAAAGTGCCCGTTTTTTAAAAATTCAAATAAAAACAGGGACACTTTAATTCATCAAAATTTACATTTCAATCCTGTTGTGAAAAAATACTTACCTTTTTAAACTTGACGGTCGCTCCAGCTTTCTCCACCCGTCGCAAATCCTCTTCCTGGGTCTAAAATGAGGAATCCGGCTTCCTCCAATCATGGCATTGAATCAGACACTGATTCCCCTGGGGGGGGGAGCCGTGATTGGAGGATGACCTATCCATAATTTCTGACATCAGAAATGTCTTGCGAGGACCAGAGGAAGCTGGAGCTGCTGTCAAGTTTAAAAGGTAAGTATTTCTTCACAACAAGTGAAATGTAAATTTTGATGAATTAAAGTGCCCCTGTTTTTAATCAAATTTTTAAAAACAGGGCACTTTAGCATCAAAATTTACATTCCCTTTAAATAAGTGTGCCTGTTTTTGTTTTTATGTTGCCTTCACTTCAGACTGACTCACTTAAAAATAGATATGAGGAAACTGCCTGCATTAGTAGAATATATATTGGAATGCTACAAAATACTGATGTTCCTTTTCATTTGATATAAACTTTTGTAAGCTGTTTATGAAAGATTGATAGTCTTGAGAAGGATGTAGTTTACATGCTGAGTTGTTGTTATAAACGCATTTGCTTCCTTTTTCACCTTCTGGTTTCTCATTATCTGGTATTATATTATTTTAATGTGTGCTACCTTGCCAAATAGAATATTTAGTTATTGAAATTACTTTTAGTTTTTGGTAGGTTCTAAAACAATTCACATGCCACTATTGGCTATTAATGCTCTGTGAATGTGAGGTGACTTTTCCTTATCCATTCTCATATAGATGGAATACATACATCAGCAAATGCCTTAATCCCAGGTTTGACACACACACATACTGGGAAAATTGGCTAGAATTTTTTTTTTTTAATCCACAATTTGCTTACTTGAGGCATAGCTAGCAACTAATTTTACTGTTATACTTAAGCCACTACTATAAAAAATACCTGGGTTACAGTAATTCTCTAGTTTTGTTCTACAGAGAGTTTAATCTATACATTTGTTCATACTTGATTCTACTAAACTTCTACCAATAAAAATAACATACTTAAAGTGACACTAAACCCACATTTTTTCTTTCATGATTCAGATAGAGCATGCGATTTTAAGCAACTTTAAAATTGGCTCCTATTAATTTTTCTTCATTCTCTTGCTATCTTTATTTAAAAAAACAGGAATGTAATGCATAGGAGCCGGTGTTCTAAAATAAGTCTTGACTTATAAGAATGCGGGACTTACGTCACTTCCGGTGATGTTCTATCAGCTGTTGGCGGTGTGTGGCGCTCACTGTGCAAGCGGCCCGACCTCCCAAAATCAGCTGTAGAAGGCCATGCAAGGGGTCGAGGAATTCTATGCCCATTACGTGTCATTGCGCAGGCGCGCAGAATACCACGCATGCGCACACGGCCCTAATCCGCATCAGAGGGTCAATAATTTCTACAGGTGACTTGCCTTCAGTGCGCAACACACACTGCCGTAAATTGGTTAAAAAAACAGAATTTATGTTTACCTGATAAATTTCTTTCTCCAACGGTGTGTCCGGTCCACGGCGTCATCCTTACTTGTGGGATATTCTCTTCCCCAACAGGAAATGGCAAAGAGCCCAGCAAAGCTGGTCACATGATCCCTCCTAGGCTCCGCCTACCCCAGTCATTCGACCGACGTTAAGGAGGAATAATAGCATAGGAGAAACCATATGGTACCGTGGTGACTGTAGTTAAAGAAAATAAATTATCAGACCTGATTAAAAAACCAGGGCGGGCCGTGGACCGGACACACCGTTGGAGAAAGAAATTTATCAGGTAAACATAAATTCTGTTTTCTCCAACATAGGTGTGTCCGGTCCACGGCGTCATCCTTACTTGTGGGAACCAATACCAAAGCTTTAGGACACGGATGAAGGGAGGGAGCAAATCAGGTCACCTAAATGGAAGGCACCACGGCTTGCAAAACCTTTCTCCCAAAAATAGCCTCAGAAGAAGCAAAAGTATCAAACTTGTAAAATTTGGTAAAAGTGTGCAGTGAAGACCAAGTCGCTGCCCTACATATCTGATCAACAGAAGCCTCGTTCTTGAAGGCCCATGTGGAAGCCACAGCCCTAGTGGAATGAGCTGTGATTCTTTCGGGAGGCTGCCGTCCGGCAGTCTCGTAAGCCAATCTGATGATGCTTTTAATCCAAAAAGAGAGAGAGGTAGAAGTTGCTTTTTGACCTCTCCTTTTACCTGAATAAACAACAAACAAGGAAGATGTTTGTCTAAAATCCTTTGTAGCATCTAAATAGAATTTTAGAGCGCGAACAACATCCAAATTGTGCAACAAGCGTTCCTTCTTTGAAACTGGTTTCGGACACAGAGAAGGTACGATAATCTCCTGGTTAATGTTTTTGTTAGAAACAACTTTTGGAAGAAAACCAGGTTTAGTACGTAAAACCACCTTATCTGCATGGAACACCAGATAAGGAGGGGAACACTGCAGAGCAGATAATTCTGAAACTCTTCTAGCAGAAGAAATTGCAACTAAAAACAAAACTTTCCAAGATAATAACTTAATATCAACGGAATGTAAGGGTTCAAACGGAACCCCCTGAAGAACTGAAAGAACTAAATTGAGACTCCAAGGAGGAGTCAAAGGTTTGTAAACAGGCTTGATTCTAACCAGAGCCTGAACAAAGGCTTGAACATCTGGCACAGCTGCCAGCTTTTTGTGAAGTAACACCGACAAGGCAGAAATCGTCCCTTCAGGGAACTTGCCGATAATCCTTTTTCCAATCCTTCTTGAAGGAAGGATAGAATCCTAGGAATCTTAACCTTGTCCCAAGGGAATCCTTTAGATTCACACCAACAGATATATTTTTTCCAAATTTTGTGGTAAATCTTTCTAGTTACAGGCTTTCTGGCCTGAACAAGAGTATCGATAACAGAATCTGAGAAACCTCGCTTCGATAAAATCAAGCGTTCAATCTCCAAGCAGTCAGCTGGAGTGAAACCAGATTCGGATGTTCGAACGGACCCTGAACAAGAAGGTCTCGTCTCAAAGGTAGCTTCCAAGGTGGAGCCGATGACATATTCACCAGATCTGCATACCAAGTCCTGCGTGGCCACGCAGGAGCTATCAAGATCACCGACGCCCTCTCCTGATTGATCCTGGCTACCAGCCTGGGGATGAGAGGAAACGGCGGGAACACATAAGCTAGTTTGAAGGTCCAAGGTGCTACTAGTGCATCCACTAGAGCCGCCTTGGGATCCCTGGATCTGGACCCGTAGCAAGGAACTTTGAAGTTCTGACGAGAGGCCATCAGATCCATGTCTGGAATGCCCCATAGTTGAGTGACTTGGGCAAAGATTTCCGGATGGAGTTCCCACTCCCCCGGATGCAATGTCTTGACGACTCAGAAAATCCGCTTCCCAATTTTCCACTCCCGGGATGTGGATAGCAGACAGGTGGCAGGAGTGAGACTCCGCCCATAGAATAATCTTGGTCACTTCTTCCATCGCTAGGGAACTCCTTGTTCCCCCCTGATGGTTGATGTACGCAACAGTCGTCATGTTGTCTGATTGAAACCGTATGAACTTGGTCCTCGCTAGCTGAGGCCAAGCCTTGAGAGCATTGAATATCGCTCTCAGTTCCAGAATATTTATCGGTAGAAGAGATTCTTCCCGAGACCAAAGACCCTGAGCTTTCAGGGATCCCCAGACCGCGCCCCAGCCCATCAGACTGGCGTCGGTCGTGACAATGACCCACTCTGGTCTGCGGAATGTCATCCCTCGTGACAGGTTGTCCAGGGACAGCCACCAACGGAGTGAGTCTCTGGTCCTCTGATTTACTTGTATCTTTGGAGACAAGTCTGTATAGTCCCCATTCCACTGACTGAGCATGCACAGTTGTAATGGTCTTAGATGAATGCGCGCAAAAGGAACTATGTCCATTGCCGCTACCATCAACCCGATCACTTCCATGCACTGAGCTACGGAAGGAAGAGGAACGGAATGAAGTATTCGACAAGAGTCCAGAAGTTTTGTTTTTCTGGCCTCTGTTAGAAAAATCCTCATTTCTGAGGAGTCTATAATTGTTCCCAAGAAGGGAACCCTTGTTGACGGGGATAGAGAACTCTTTTCCACGTTCACTTTCCAGCCGTGCGATCTGAGAAAGGCCAGGACGATGTCCGTGTGAGCCTTTGCTCGAGGGAGGGACGACGCTTGAATCAGAATGTCGTCCAGGTAAGGTACTACTGCAATGCCCCTTGGTCTTAGCACCGCTAGAAGGGACCCTAGTACCTTTGTGAAAATCCTTGGAGCAGTGGCTAATCCGAAAGGAAGCGCCACGAACTGGTAATGTTTGTCCAGGAATGCAAACCTTAGGAACCGATGATGTTCCTTGTGGATAGGAATATGTAGATACGCATCCTTTAAATCCACCGTGGTCATGAATTGACCTTCCTGGATGGAAGGAAGGATAGTTCGAATGGTTTCCATCTTGAACGATGGGACCTTGAGAAATTTGTTTAAGATCTTGAGATCTAGGATTGGTCTGAACGTTCCCTCTTTTTTGGGAACTATGAACAGATTGGAGTAGAACCCCATCCCTTGTTCTCTCAATGGAACAGGATGAATCACTCCCATTTTTAACAGGTCTTCTACACAATGTAAGAACGCCTGTCTTTTTATGTGGTCTGAAGACAACTGAGACCTGTGGAACCTCCCCCTTGGGGGAAGTCCCTTGAATTCCAGAAGATAACCCTGGGAGACTATTTCTAGCGCCCAAGGATCCAGAACATCTCTTGCCCAAGCCTGAGCGAAGAGAGAGAGTCTGCCCCCCACCAGATCCGGTCCCGGATCGGGGGCCGATATTTCATGCTGTCTTGGTAGCAGTGGCAGGTTTCTTGGCCTGCTTTCCCTTGTTCCAGCCTTGCATTGGTCTCCAAGCTGGCTTGGCCTGAGAAGTATTACCCTCTTGCTTAGAGGACGTAGCACCTTGGGCTGGTCCGTTTTTACGAAAGGGACGAAAATTAGGTCTATTTTTTGCCTTGAAAGGCCGATCCTGAGGAAGGGCATGGCCCTTACCCCCAGTGATATCAGAGATAATCTCTTTCAAGTCAGGACCAAACAGCGTTTTCCCCTTGAAAGGAATGTTTAGTAGCTTGTTCTTGGAAGACGCATCAGCCGACCAAGATTTCAACCAAAGCGCTCTGCGCGCCACAATAGCAAACCCAGAATTCTTAGCCGCTAACTTAGCCAATTGCAAAGAGGCGTCTAGAGTGAAAGAATTAGCCAATTTGAGAGCATTGACTCTGTCCATAATCTCCTCATAAGGAGGAGAGTCACTATCGAGCACCTTAATCAGTTCATCAAACCAGAAATATGCGGCTGTAGTGACAGGGACAATGCATGAAATGGGTTGTAGAAGGTAACCCTGCTGAACAAACATCTTTTTAAGCAAACCTTCTAATTTTTTATCCATAGGATCTTTGAAAGCACAACTATCCTCTATGGGAATAGTGGTGCGTTTGTTTAAAGTAGAAACCGCTCCCTCGACCTTGGGGACTGACTGCCATAAGTCCTTTCTGGGGTCGACCATAGGAAACAATTTTTTAAATATGGGGGGAGGGACGAAAGGAATACCGGGCCTTTCCCATTCTTTATTAACAATGTCCGCCACCCGCTTGGGTATAGGAAAAGCTTCTGGGAGCCCCGGCACCTCTAGGAACTTGTCCATTTTACATAGTTTCTCTGGGATGACCAAATTTTCACAATCATCCAGAGTGGATAATACCTCCTTAAGCAAAATGCGGAGATGTTCCAATTTAAATTTAAAAGTAATCACATCAGATTCAGCCTGCTGAGAAATGTTCCCTAAATCAGTAATTTCTCCCTCAGACAAAACCTCCCTGGCCCCCTCAGATTGGGTTAGGGGCCCTTCAGAGATATTAATATCAGCGTCGTCATGCTCTTCAGTAACTAAAACAGAGCATCCACGCTTACGCTGACAAGGGTTCATTTTGGCTAAAATGTTTTTGACAGAATTATCCATTACAGCCGTTAATTGTTGCATAGTAAGGAGTATTGGCGCGCTAGATGTACTAGGGGCCTCCTGAGTGGGCAAGACTCGTGTAGACGAAGGAGGGAATGATGCAGTACCATGCTTACTCCCCTCACTTGAGGAATCATCTTGGGCATCATTGTCATTATCACATAAATCACATTTATTTAAATGAATAGGAATTCTGGCTTCCCCACATTCAGAACACAGTCTATCTGGTAGTTCAGACATGTTAAACAGGCATAAACTTGATAAGAAAGTACAAAAAACGTTTTGAAATAAAACCGTTACTGTCACTTTAAATTTTAAACTGAACACACTTTATTACTGCAATTGCGAAAAAACATGAAGGAATTGTTCAAAATTCACCAAACTTTCACCACAGTGTCTTAAAGCCTTGAAAATATTGCACACCAATTTTGGAAGCTTTAACCCTTAAAATAACGGAACCGGAGCCGTTTTAAGCTTTAACCCCTTTACAGTCCCTGGTATCTGCTTTGCTGAGACCCAACCAAACCCAAAGGGGAATACGATACCAAATGACGCCTTCAGAAGTCTTTTATAAGTATCAGAGCTCCTCTCACATGCGACTGCATGCCATGCCTCTCAAAAACAAGTGCGCAACACCGGCGCGAAAATGAGACTCTGCCTATGCTTTGGGAAAGCCCCTAAAGAATAAGGTGTCTAAAACAGTGCCTGCCGATATTATTATATCAAAATACCCAGAATAAATGATTCCTCAAGGCTAAATAAGTGTTAATATCAATCGATTTAGCCCAAAAAAAGGTCTACAGTCTAAATAAGCCCTTGTGAAGCCCTTATTTACAATCGTAATAAACATGGCTTACCGGATCCCATAGGGAAAATGACAGCTTCCAGCATTACATCGTCTTGTTAGAATGTGTCATACCTCAAGCAGCAAAGGACTGCAAACTGTTCCCCCAACTGAAGTTAATTGCTCTCAACAGTCCTGTGTGGAACAGCCATGGATTTTAGTTACGGTTGCTAAAATCATTTTCCTCATACAAACAGAATTCTTCATCTCTTTTCTGTTTCTGAGTAAATAGTACGTACCAGCACTATTTGAAAATAACAAACTCTTGATTGAATAATGAAAAACTACAGTTAAACACTAAAAAACTCTAAGCCATCTCCGTGGAGATGTTGCCTGTACAACGGCAAAGAGAATGACTGGGGTAGGCGGAGCCTAGGAGGGATCATGTGACCAGCTTTGCTGGGCTCTTTGCCATTTCCTGTTGGGGAAGAGAATATCCCACAAGTAAGGATGACGCCGTGGACCGAACACACCTATGTTGGAGAAAATAACATACAACTATAACCAATGAAATTAAATATCAGAAGCACAAATTAATTGTTACAATACAATATAGGGCGGATTCTATTAAACAAATTAATAAAGTGTCATGTGGCCCCACAAAATGTAACGCTTGTCTAGAACAACCATAATATTTTTATAACGATCTATGCCATGGTCATGCGTGAAACGTCACTGTCTTTTTGAAAAATGCAGTTTCCTGATTGGCTGGCATTGTCTTTTATTGTTATACCTGACAAGCGTTACATTTTGTGGGGCCACATGACACTGTACATTAATTTGTTTAATAAAGATAGCAAGAAAACAAAGAAAAATTGATAACAGGAGTAAATTAGAAAGTTGCTTAAAATTTCATGCTCTGTCTGAATCATGAAATTAAAAAAAATTGGGTTAAAGGAACATTATACACTCATTTTTTCTTTGCATAAATGTTTTGTAGATAATCTATTTATATAGCCCATAAAGTTTTTTTTTTTAAATTAATGTATAGTTTTGCTTATTTTTAAATAACATTGCTCTGATTTTCAGACTCCTAACCAAGCCCCAAAGTTTTATGTGAATACGCTCGACTACCTACTCCAGCTTGCTCCTGTTTGTGTAAAGGGTCTTTTCATATGCAAAAGAAGGGGGGGGGGTCTTATTTGCCACTTGCAGTGGACTTTCCAGCTACCTTTTCAACAGAGCCAAACTGACAGCTTCTAAGTAAGTTTTTAAACTGTTTTATACTGGATTTTTATATCAGTATCTGTGCATATTATTCTTTATAGTAGTATCTATTACATGCAGTTATATGAAAATGAGTGTATACTGTCCCTTTAAGTGTCCCTTAAACTAGTTTTCTGGCTTCACTTTTGGCTGTTGCCAAACACTATTTGGAACTACTGGCATCAAATTTATTAACACCTCTCTCTAGACTCTAAACTTGGGCCATTTATGACTTTATGCCTTGTTATTTCAAGACTATGTTTGATCTTGCATGGGTTATCAATCCTGTTCTGCAGTAAGATTATGTAAATAACTCCTTGTTTTGTTATGTTCCGTTTGTTTTGTTTGTAATTTTATAGTTTAAAACCGGAAGCACAAGTGTACATAGGAAGCATACAGTTTCCCAGTCTGAAACTTCCCTGGCAAAATTATGTCGACTTATATTCTTTTTTTTTTTTTACTAGTTCTACCAGCTTTATAGGCGTGTGTACTAATATGGTTCCTGTTCTGCAATTCATGTTATCAGATTTTTTCATGCAGATCTAATTAAAATTGTGATGTATACTTGTGTTTCTTAATAAAAAGAATTTGAAAAAAAAATACACAACAATACTCTGCTCTCATGGATATCAAACACAACACAGGTTTATCCAAAAAATAATAATTTTGTTAAATATATGTGTGGCACAATTATTGGTACCCTTTTAATCATTACTTTGTGCTACCTCCCTTTGCCAAGATAACAGCTCTGATACTTCTCCTATAATGCCTGATGAGGCTGGAGAATACATGGCAAGGGATCTGACACCATTCCTCCATACAGAATCTCTCCAGATCCTTTAAATTTCAAGGTCAATGCTGGTGCACTCTCCTCTTCAGTCACCCCGCATGTTTTTTATGGGATTCAAGTCAGGGGAATGGGATGGCTATGGCAGGGCCTTGATTTTGTGGTCAGTAAACTATTTTTGTTGTTGATTTTGATGTATGTTTTGGATCATTGTCCTGCTGGAAGATCCAACCACAGCCCATTTTAAACTTTCTGGCAGAGGCAGTCAGGTGTTCATTTAATATCTGTTAATATTTGATAGAGTCCATGATGCCATGTATCCTAACAAAATGTCTATGTCCTCTGGCAGAAAAACAGCCCCAAAACATTAAAGAGCCACCACCATGTTTAACCATGGGCATGAGGTACTTTTCCATATGGCTACCTCTCTGTGTGTGCCAAACCCACCTCTTGTGTTTATTGAAAAAATAAATGTGATACAAGTGCAAAACATACAATTTAATAATAATAAATTAGGATATATCCGTCCAAAAGTAATGTTAACAAGAAGCAATCTGGTGACCCAAATTTTCAATAGGCTCTCAAATGAGAGAGCACAAAATAGTGTAATATTGTAACCAACTGGGTATAACTTGTTTGAAAGGACAATTGGCTACTCATATGTGGTGGAGCTTAAACAATTAGTAGCCAGTAAGAATATTTAGGAGCCAGGCATATTTTTAGGAACCAGCCAGATGGATTTGTATATAGATATATGGAAAATAACCCAAATACTTAAGAGCCAGGGGTAAAATTCTAGGAGCCAGTGGCTCCCAGGCTCCTGGGTTTGTCGAGCCCTGCTCCATGGTATGTGCACACCTACTTTTATACTGGTAGGCAAACAGTATCCCACAATGATTGAGATAAAATATTTTTATTTTTTTTACAAATAATTTTTTCATTGAGACAACATAATGTATAACAACATTGCCTGCCGATACAAAATTGAGGTTGTATAGACATATTGTTGGAATACAAATTTGAGTATGATAAGTCAAACAATTGTACGCGAATGTAAGCAATGATGAGATAAAATATTTTTTAAAACATGTCACGAATGGTCAGTGATATACGTGGTACATAGAGATCCAAATGGAAAACAGTAAATCAACACTGTCCAGAGCAAACCAGTGTGCCGGATGGATGTGGATAGAAAGCCGTCAGGAGACCACTCACACACCGCTACCTCTCGCTGGGTTATGCTCCACCCTTAGCGTCACTGGCACGTATTGATGTAATGGTGGGTAAGATAGTTCTGTTCCAACGTATGTTGTGTTGTTAACTAACAGCTTTTTTAAGGATTTTCAATATGTGCCAGTGACGCTAAGGGCAGAGCATAACCCAGCCAGGTATTTTGTGCTTTCTCTCATTTAAGGAGCTAATGAAGATTTGGGTCACCAGATTGCTTCTTGTCAACATTACTTTTGGACAGACATATCCTTCTAATTTATTATTTCAATTTTATGTTTTGAACTTGTATCATATTTATTTTTCATTAATTCAAGCATTGTGATCTTACTTGTACATTTAGTTGATTTATCTGGTGTTTATTGCTAAAAAAAGTTCTATTTTGGTTTCATCTCACCATAGAACCCAATCCCATTTGAAGTTCCAGTAGTGTCTGACAAACTGAAGACGCTTGAGTTTGTTTTTGGATGAGAGTAGAAGAAGCTTTTTTTCCAAACAACTTGTGGTGATGTAGGTGTCGTCAGATTTTAGTTTTGGAGACTTTCTTACCCCAAGAGGCAACTAACTTCTGCAATTCTCCAGCTGTGATCTTTGGATATATTTTGGCCACTCGAACCATCCTCTTCACAGTGTGTTGAGACAATATATACATATGTCCTCTTCCAGGTTGATTCATAACATTTCCAGTTGACTAGAACTTCTTAATTGTTGCCCTGATGGTGGAAATGGGCATTTTCGATGCTTGGGCGATTTTCTTATAGCCACTGCCCATTTTGTGAAGCTCAACAACCTTTTGCCGCACATCACAACTATATTCCGTGGTCTTACCCATTGTGATGAATAAGGGAATTTGCCCTATGTGTTACCTCATATTTATACCCCATGTGAAACAGGATTTCATGGTTGAACAATTTCCTGTTCCTAGTCACCCAGGTGTACTAAAAAAATGTAAAATATAAATGGGAATATACATCAAATATATTTTTCTCATATGAATTTATAGGTGTGCCAATATTTAACAAATATTATTTTTTTGGATAAACCTGTGTTGTGTTTGCAATTGTTTGATAACCATGAGAACAGAGGTTTTTTTTTGTGTGTATTTTTGAACAAAAGGTTAAACAATAAAGACAATTTTTCACAGCCTTCTTTTCTCATATTTACCAAGGGTGCCAATATTAGTGAAGGGCACTGCACGTGTGTGTGTTATATATATATATATATATATATATATATATATATATATATATATATATATAGGACCGGGTACACATCCCATGACCCTGCAACATGCTCAGCCCTGGGTGCCACTGGCACTCACAGGAAGCTGTGCTGTCCCCAGAGCCACAAGCAGTTAACCCCAGACAGGTCTGGGTGCAAGGACCATAGGGAAAATTACAAAACAAATTAATACAACACACAGAGAAAACCCAGCACTCACTTACAAGCTCTCAGCTAAGATTTAAAAGCAAAAATGGAAAGGTTAGTCACCGCATCTGGCCAAATGGGACAAGCTCAGGCACCACGTCAAGGTCCTTTCCAATACCTGAGACCCTAAAACAGCCACACAATGCAAGCTTTCAAATCCAAACAAACTGTGTGTGTGTGTGTGTGTGTATGTGTGTGTGTATGTGTGTGTATATATATATATATATATATATATATATATATATATATATATAATGACCTCTATCCATTCAATGCTTAGTGAAGGACAGACTACCTTTGATGATTTACTTGTGAAGTTAACCTTTGTAGCTCAATATGTACAAAGTATGTACTGCTGTCTGCTCTCATGTTTGTGGATGAATGCAATGTTAAATATATTGAGAAATATAATATTGCGTTCAGTCTGTTCTCTTCATACATTCTGCAAATACATGGCTTGGTTTTAGTAATATTAATTTTATTTTTATTTTTTCAAATGCTTTATTTAAAATTATATAACCAATACAAACATGAAAAGGTAAAACATACGCAATATTAGTTTTAGTCAAAATTGTAGGAACTATTAAAAGAAAACGCACTTCTCTGATAGAATTATCCTTGTTAAATGGGCATAAAACTCAAATTTGAATTCCCCATAAAATGTTTGAAGGGACTTAAAAATTAATAATAATAAAATGCCCTAGCATTGCAATATTGATTGAGCAAAACTACCTGTAATGCACTTCTTGTCTGTAACTGGACATAGCTGCTTCTCCAGCAAGTCGACACCTGCATAGCCGCCAGTCACAAGCCATGTTTAGTTGAGAATTGGCAGTGCATTGATCAGGAGTTGACTTTAAAGGGGCAGTATACACCAATTTTCACTGCATGTAATAGACACTACTATAAAGAAGAATTGCGCAGATACTGATCTAAAAATCCAGTATAAAATGTCTTAAAAACGTACTTAGAAGCTCCCAGTTTAGCACTGTTGATGATGATAGGCTGGGACAACCAAGTGAAAGGGGCTGGGAAAACGGGAACAGTAGACCCTAAAACCTGCTACATAGTGAATGATTGATCAGTACAGTAGCTCATTTATATCTTTCTGTAATTGGCCACAACAGAAGATATACAAAACATATGGAAGATGCTTTTTTTTAAGGGAAATGTTCCTGGACTGCAAAGCAGTGCAAATTTTGCTAATAAAATAAAAGGGATATGAAATCCCAAAATGTTCTTTTGTAATTCAGACAGAGTATACCATTTCTCCAACATAGGTGTGTCCGGTCCACGGCGTCATCCTTACTTGTGGGATATTCTCTTCCCCAACAGGAAATGGCAAAGAGCCCAGCAAAGCTGGTCACATGATCCCTCCTAGGCTCCGCCTTCCCCAGTCATTCTCTTTGCCGTTGCACAGGCAACATCTCCACGGAGATGGCTCAGAGTTTTTTGGTGTTTAAATGTAGTTTTTATTCTTCTATCAAGAGTTTGTTATTTTAAAATAGTGCTGGTATGTACTATTTACTCTGAAACAGAAAAGAGATGAAGATTTCTGTTTGTAAGAGGAAAATGATTTTAGCAACCATTACTAAAATCGATGGCTGTTTCCACACAGGACTGTTGAGAGGAATTAACTTCAGTTGGGGGAAACAGTGAGCAGACTTTGGCTGCTTGAGGTATGACACATTTCTAACAAGACTTGGTAATGCTGGAAGCTGTCATTTTCCCTATGGGATCCGGTAAGCCATTTTCTTAATTTTCAATATAAGAATAAAAGGGCTTCACAAGGGCTTTAAAGACTGGTAGACATTTTTCTGGGCCAAAACGATTACTTTATAAGCATATTTAATGGTTTATAACTTTGGAGAGTTATTTTAATCTTTGGAATTTTATTAAAAAAACGGCAGGCACTGTATTGGACACCTTTTTCACTGGGGGCCTTTTCTAGTCATAGGCAGAGCCTCATTTTCGCGCCACTAATGCGCAGTTGTTTTTGAGAAGCAAGGCATGCAGATGCATGTGTGAGGAGCTCAGATCCACTGAAAAAGCTTATTGAAGGCGTCATTTGGTATCGTATTCCCCTCTGGGCTTGGTTGGGTCTCAGCAAAGCAGATACCAGGGACTGTATAGGGGTTAAATGTAAAAACGGCTCCGGTTCCGTTATTTTAAGAGTTAAAGCTTTCAAATTTGGTGTGCAATACTTTTAAGGCTTTATGACACTGTGGTGAAATTTTGGTGAATTTTGAACATTTCCTTCATACTTTTGCGTATATTCAGTAAAAAAGTGTGTTCAGTTTAAAATTTAAAGAGACAGTAACGGTTTTATTTTAAAACGTTTTTTGTGCTTTGTTATCAAGTTTATGCCTATTAACATGTCTGAACTATCAGATAGACGATGTTCTGTATGTTCGGAAGCCAAGGTTCCTCTCCATTTAAATATATGTGATGAATGTGACAAACAAAGTAGGGACAATGATGCCACTGATAATAATGTTGCCCAAAATGATTCCTTAAGTGAGGGGAGTAAGCATGGTACTGCATCATCTCCTTCTATGTCTACACCAGTCTTGCCCACTCAGGAGGTCCCTAGTGAATCTAGTGCGCCAATCCTCCTTACTATGCAACAATTAACGGCTGTAATGGATAATTCTTTTAAAAACATTTTAGCCAAAATGCCCACTTATCAGCGAAAGCGCGACTGCTCTGTTTTAGATACTGAAGAGCATGAGGACGCTGATGATAATGGTTCTGACATGCCCTTACACCAGTCTGAAGGGGCTAGGGAGGTTTTGTCTGAGGGAGAAATTTCAGATTCAGGAAAAATTTCTCAACAAGCTGAACCTGACGTTATTACATTTAAATTTAAATTGGAACATCTCCGCGCTCTGCTTAAGGAGGTGTTATCTACTCTGGATGATTGTGACAATTTGGTCATTCCAGAGAAATTATGTAAGATGGACAGGTTCCTAGAGGTCCCGGTGCCCCCCGAAGCTTTTCCTATACCCAAGCGGGTGGCGGACATTGTAAATAAAGAATGGGAAAGGCCCGGCATACCTTTTGTCCCTCCCCCTATATTTAAGAAATTATTTCCTATGGTCGACCCCAGGAAGGACTTATGGCAGACAGTCCCCAAGGTCGAGGGGGCGGTTTCTACTCTAAACAAACGCACCACTATCCCTATAGAAGATAGTTGTGCTTTCAAAGATCCTATGGATAAAAAATTAGAGGGTTTGCTTAAAAAGATGTTTGTTCAGCAAGGTTACCTTCTACAACCAATTTCATGCATTGTTCCTGTAACTACAGCAGCGTGTTTCTGGTTCGAGGAACTAGAAAAGTCGCTCAATCAAGCATCCTCTTATGAGGAGGTTATGGACAGAGTTCAAGCACTTAAGTTGGCTAACTCTTTTACCTTAGACGCCACTTTGCAATTAGCTAGATTAGCGGCGAAAAATTCAGGTTTTGCTATTGTGGCGCGCAGAGCGCTTTGGCTGAAGTCTTGGTCAGCGGATGTGTCCTCCAAGAACAGATTGCTTAACATCCCTTTCAAGGGGAAAACGCTGTTTGGCCCTGACTTGAAAGAGATTATTTCAGACATCACTGGGGGAAAGGGCCACGCCCTTCCTCAGGATAGGTCTTTTAAGGCTAAAAATAAAACAAATTTTCGTCCCTTTCGCAGAAACGGACCAGCCTCGAATTCTACATCCTCCAAGCAAGAGGGTAATTCTTCTCAAACCAAGCCAGCCTGGAGACCGATGCAAGGCTGGAACAAAGGTAAGCAGGCCAAGAAGCCCGCTACCGCTACCAAGACAGCATGAGATGCTGGCCCCCGATCCGGGACCGGATCTGGTGGGGGGCAGACTCTCTCTCTTCGCTCAGGCTTGGGCAAGAGATGTTCAGGATCCTTGGGCGCTAGAAATAGTTTCTCAAGGTTATCTCCTGGAATTCAAGGAACTACCCCCAAGGGGAAGGTTCCACAGGTCTCAATTGTCTTCAGACCAAATAAAAAGACAGGCATTCTTACATTGTGTAGAAGACCTGTTACAAATGGGAGTGATTCATCCTGTTCCATTAGGAGAACAAGGGATGGGGTTTTACTCCAATCTGTTCATAGTTCCCAAAAAAGAGGGAACATTCAGGCCAATTTTGGATCTCAAGATCCTAAACAAATTTCTCAAGGTCCCATCGTTCAAGATGGAAACCATTCGGACAATTCTTCCTACCATCCAGGAAGGTCAATTCATGACCACGGTGGATTTAAAGGATGCGTATCTACATATTCCTATCCACAAGGAACATCATCGGTTCCTAAGATTCGCCTTTCTGGACAAGCATTACCAGTTTGTGGCACTTCCATTCGGACTAGCCACTGCTCCAAGAATTTTCACAAAGGTACTAGGGTCCCTTCTAGCGGTGCTAAGGCCAAGGGGCATTGCAGTAGTACCCTACTTGGACGACATACTGATTCAAGCGTCGTCTCTACCACAAGCAAAGGCTCATACGGACATTGTCCTAGCCTTTCTCAGATCTCACGGGTGGAAAGTGAACGTAGAAAAAAGTTCTCTATTCCCGTCAACAAGAGTTCCCTTCTTGGGAACAATAATAGACTCCTTGGAAATGAAGATTTTTCTGACAGAAGCCAGAAAATCAAAACTTCTAAGCTCTTGTCAAGTACTTCATTCTGTTCTTCTTCCTTCCATAGCGCAGTGCATGGAAGTAATAGGTTTGATGGTTGCGGCAATGGACATAGTTCCTTTTGCGCGAATTCATCTAAGACCATTACAACTGTGCATGCTCAGACAGTGGAATGGGGATTATACAGATTTGTCCCCGACGATCCAAGTAGATCAGAGGACCAGAGATTCACTCCGTTGGTGGCTGACCCTGGACAACCTGTCCCAAGGGATGAGCTTCAGAAGACCAGAGTGGGTCATTGTAACGACCGACGCCAGCCTGGTGGGCTGGGGCGCGGTCTGGAAACACCTGAAGGCTCAGGGTCTATGGTCTCGGGAAGAATCTCTTCTCCCGATAAACATTCTGGAACTGAGAGCGATATTCAATGCTCTCAAGGCTTGGCCTCAACTAGCAAAGGCCAAATTCATAAGGTTTCAATCAGACAACATGACGACTGTTGCATATATCAACCATCAGGGGGGAACAAGGAGTTCCCTGGCGATGGAAGAAGTGACCAAAGTAATTCAATGGGCGGAGCTTCACTCCTGCCACTTGTCTGCAATCCACATCCCAGGAGTGGAAAATTGGGAAGCGGATTTTCTGAGTCGTCAGACATTTCATCCGGGGGAGTGGGAACTCCATCCGGAAATCTTTGCCCAAATAACTCAATTATGGGGCATTCCAGACATGGATCTGATGGCGTCTCGTCAGAACTTCAAGGTTCCTTGCTACGGGTCCAGATCCAGGGATCCCAAGGCGACTCTAGTAGATGCACTAGTAGCGCCCTGGACCTTCAACCTAGCTTATGTGTTCCCACCGTTTCCTCTCATTCCCAGGCTGGTAGCCAGGATCAATCAAGAGAGGGCTTCGGTGATCTTGATAGCTCCTGCGTGGCCACGCAGAACTTGGTATGCAGACCTGGTGAATATGTCATCGGCTCCACCATGGAAGCTACCTTTGAGACGGGACCTTCTTGTTCAAGGTCCGTTCGAACATCCGAATCTGGCATCACTCCAACTGACTGCTTGGAGATTGAACGCTTGATTTTATCAAAGCGTGGGTTCTCAGATTCTGTCATTGATACTCTTATTCAGGCTAGAAAGCCTGTAACTAGGAAAATTTACCATAAAGTATGGAAGAAATATATCTGTTGGTGCGAATCGAAAGGATTCCCATGGAACAGGGTAAAAATTCCTAAGATTCTATCCTTTCTACAAGAGGGTTTGGAGAAAGGATTATCTGCAAGTTCTTTGAAGGGACAGATTTCTGCTTTATCTGTTTTACTTCACAAGAAGCTGGCGGCTGTGCCAGATGTTCAGGCTTTTGTTCAGGCTCTGGTTAGATTCAAGCCTGTTTACAAACCTTTGACTCCTCCTTGGAGTCTCAATTTAGTTCTTTCAGTTCTTTAAGGGGTTCCGTTTGAACCCTTACATTCCGTAGATATTAAGTTATTATCTTGGAAAGTTTTATTTTTGGTTGCAATTTCTTCTGCTAGAAGAGTTTCAGAGTTATCTGCTCTGCAGTGTTCTCCTCCTTATCTGGTGTTCCATGCAGATAAGGTGGTTTTGCGTACTAAACCTGGTTTTCTTCCGAAAGTTGTTTCTAATAAAAATATTAACCAGGAGATAGTTGTGCCTTCTTTGTGTCCGAATCCAGTTTCAAAGAAGGAACGTTTGTTGCACAATTTGGATGTAGTTCGTGCTCTAAAATTCTATTTAGAGGTTACAAAGGATTTCAGACAAACATCTTCCTTGTTTGTTGTTTATTCTGGTAAAAGGAGAGGTCAAAAAGCAACTTCTACCTCTCTCTCTTTTTGGCTTAAAAGCATCATCAGATTGGCTTATGAGACTGCCGGACGGCAGCCTCCTGAAAGAATCACAGCTCATTCCACTAGGGCTGTGGCTTCCACATGGGCCTTCAAGAACGAGGCTTCTGTTGATCAGATATGTAAGGCAGCGACTTGGTCTTCACTGCACACTTTTACCAAATTTTACAAATTTGATACTTTTGCTTCTTCTGAGGCTATTTTTGGGAGAAAGGTTTTGCAAGCCGTGGTGCCTTCCATCTAGGTGACCTGATTTGCTCCCTCCCATCATCCGTGTCCTAAAGCTTTGGTATTGGTTCCCACAAGTAAGGATGACGCCGTGGACCGGACACACCTATGTTGGAGAAAACAGAATTTATGTTTACCTGATAAATTACTTTCTCCAACGGTGTGTCCGGTCCACGGCCCGCCCTGGTTTTTTAATCAGGTCTGATGATTTAATTTCTCTAACTACAGTCACCACGGTATCATATGATTTCTCCTATGCAAATATTCCTCCTTTACGTCGGTCGAATGACTGGGGAAGGCGGAGCCTAGGAGGGATCATGTGACCAGCTTTGCTGGGCTCTTTGCCATTTCCTGTTGGGGAAGAGAATATCCCACAAGTAAGGATGACGCCGTGGACCGGACACACCGTTGGAGAAAGTAATTTATCAGGTAAACATAAATTCTGTTTTTAAAAGTTTCCAATTTACTTATATTATCATATTTGCTTCATTCCCAGGGTATTCTTTGTTGAATAGGTAGCTAGGTAAGTGTCTGGAGAAATCGTGCTGCCGTCTAGTGCTCTTGCAGTTGAATAACATTCATGCAAAACTGCATCCTTATAGTGCTCCAAACATATGCACTCTGCTTTTCAACAAAAAATGCCAAGAGTACAAAGAAAATTTGATAATAGAAGTAAATTTAGAAAGTTGTTTAAAATGGCGTGCTCTATCTAAATCCTGAAAGAACAATTTTGGGTTTCATGTCCCTTTTTTAATACAATTTTTATTTTTAGCAGACATTTTCTAATGTGGTGTTTAATTACTGATGTATACTTTTTAAATAAATAACAAAGAGTTCACTGTGCATTTAATATTCACATTTCCTTTAAAGCATTTCCTTTAAAGAACCTACAATCTTTGTTTAAAAGTATACCTGGAAATCACTTGCATGTTCCTTCGTACATTGTGCTGTGTATTAAGCACCGATTCAATCTTTCATTTCAGGCGAAGATGTTTCAGTGCAGTGCAAAGTGCTGCGAGAATGAAGGGGCCTCTATGCAGCAGGTTCACCAGTGCATTGAACGGTGTCATACGCCCTTGGCACAGGCGCAGAGTTTGGTCACCACAGAGCTGGAGAAGTTTCAGGTGAGAGACGTAAACCTCATATACCACTGCTTGGGATGATTATCCATCAGTGTAAATAAATATGCACCTTGTTTAGTTTTTACATCTGATGGCAGCGTAAATAAAGGGATAGTAAAGTCAAATTTAAAGTTTTATAATTCAGATGAAGCATGCAATTTTATACAGCTTTCCATATTACTTCTGGTCTCATCAGCTTTGTTCTTTTGTTTTTCTTTGTTGAACCTTATCTTAAAGGGATAGTCTAGTCAAAATTAAACTTTCATGATTCAGATAGCACAGGCAATTTTAAGCAACTTTGTAATGTACGCCTATTTTCAAATTTTCTTCGTTCTCTTGCTATCTTTATTTGAGAAAGCAAGAATGTATGCTTAGGAGCTGTCCCATTTTTTGTTTAGCACCTGAGTGGCACTTGTTGATTGGTAGCTACATTTATCCACCAATCGACAAGCGCTACCCAGGAGCTGAACCAAAAATGGGCCAGCTCCTAAGCTTAGATTCTTGCTTTTTCAAATAAAGATAAAAAAAAGAAGAAAGAAAAATTGATAATAGGAGTAAATTAGAAAGTTGCTTAAAATTGCATGCTCTATCTGAATCATAAAAGTTTAATTTTGACTAGACTATTCCTTTTTAATCTTGCATGATTAAAGGGTGAAAGTCCTGAAACGTTACATGTATTTTAACCTGGTCTTATGAAGGAGTTATTTTAAGATAAGGTGTTGTGGACACTTTGTATTTGAACTTGTGAGTTAAGGTTTAAGCAGGAAACCTCTGTCTTCATCAGCACATGTGTATCTTTTTTGTTGAAGAGTTTACCTAGGTAGACTCAGGATCATTGTACTGGTGTAAGCTAGCTGTGGATTGGTGGCTGCACATATGTGCCTCTTGTCATTGGCTCACTCAATATGTTCAGCTAGCTCCTAGTATGATTTCTACTCATTCAACAAAGGATACCAAGAAACAAAGTAAGTTTGATAACACAAGTAAGTTGGAAAGTTGTTTAAAATTACATGCTCCATCTAAAAAATAATTTAGAGTCTCTCTAGCTAGTACAAAAGTACAGATTATTATTTATGTATTTTTTCCTGAGACGAGTTAGCTTGTTTTAGTTGCAGTCTATGATTAGTTTTTTCCTATACAGATATGGGTGTGTTGTCTTATCTGCCAACAGTGATGACAACACTGCTGTCGTATCTTCAGGTTCTACACATATTATTAAACACTTTAAGGGCATCTTCCTAAGATGAGTTTGAACAGAGAAACCTCTGCAAATGGACCAGTTTGAAGTAACAAAATGGGTCACACTGTCTATAACAAAGAATCAGTGACACTAAAAAAAGAGATACTCTTCCTATTCATAAAATAAGTGGGGGCACAAGGTACCAGAACCTCATGAAAAAGAATCATCTCAGAAAAACAATAGTCTATCAACAGCTTAAAGTGAATGTGAAGTTTGAGGAATGAGTGCCCGGTTTTTAATAATCCTATTAAAAACGGGGGCACTTTCATTCATCAAACTTTTAAATTACACTTCTTTTGTTAAAATACTTACCTTTTCTTTCTGCAAGCCACTCCAGCGCTTCCTCCACCCGTCGCAAGCCTTTTCTTATGTCAGGAATGACGATTCCGGCATCCTCCAATCATGGCTCCCCCCCCCCCCCCGGGGGAACCATTGCCTAAAGCAACGCCGTCTGATGTCGGCAGAGGCTTGCGACGGGCGGAGGAAGCGCTGGAGCGGCTTGCAGAAAGAAAAGGTATTTTAACAAAAGTTTGATGAATGAAAGTGCCCCTGTTTTTAATAGGATTATTAAAAACCGGGCACTCATTCCTCAAACTTTACATTCACTTTAAACTTTATCTTAAGCGTAATTCAACCTGGTAATACATTATTTTTATGTTAATTTACATTTCCTGTCGTTTTATATTTTGGCTTATTCTGCATAAGATTGGCCAACAAATTAAAAAAAAATATATATATTTTTTTAGAAAAACAGCCAAAAACCTCCTGTTTGGATTTAATTTGACATTTTACATTTTAATTAATAAATCCACCTTGTATGTCCAAGCTATGTTGGCCATGAGATAATCTAATCACAAGATGAAACAAGAGTTCACTTTCCCCTTCCCAAATCAGGAGCTGTTTTATAATGTCTTGCAAACGAGGTATGTTTTTTCTTCTTCAAATGATTCTGCATTGCAATTACTTAGTAACATTTCCGGTTTTTAAACTGCAGAATGACAAAAGTCACAGCTCTCATAACACTACTGGCTGTGTCAACACTGCTTAAAGGGACAGTCTACTCCAGAATTGTTATTGATATTGTTTAAAAAGATAGATAATCCCTTTATTACTCATTCCCAAGTTTTGCACAACCAACACTGTTCTATTAATACACTTTTTACCTCTGTGATTACCTTGTATCTAACCCTCTGCAGACTGCCCCCTTATTTCACTGCTTTTCATAGACTTGCATTTTAGCCAATCGGTGCCCTCTCATAAGTAACTCCAAAGGCGTGAGCACAATGTTATCTATATGGCACACATTAACTCCCTCTAGCTGTGAAAAACTGTAAAATGCCTTCAAGGACTTTGAAATTAGCATATGAGCCTACCTAGGTTTAGCTTTCAACTAAAAATACCAAGAGAACAAAGCAAATTTGACAATAAAAGTGAATTGGAAAGTTGTTTAAAATTACATGCCCTATCTGAATCATTACATTTTAATTTTGACTAGACTGCCCCTTTAACGGTGAACTCTGGGTCAAAAATCCTCTAATGTATAAAGTTCTACGCAGACAGAAACCCAGACCTGCTCAGTCTTTTGCCATTCAAAGAGACATTTTATTCAAAAACACTGTAGGCTCGATCAAAGCTAATAGTTAAAAAAAAATAATAATAATAATTAGATGAAGCCTCTCCACATGACTCTTTTTTGGATTTTATCCACAATCATAGAAAGTCTTATACTTTATCCTTCGCATTATTTGGCCTGATAATACATAGTTTTAAGTTACTTAAATTTTCTGATATTTTATTTCATGCCTCGCCCTACTTAACATTTACTATCCACAAATGACCATGACTTGGTAAAAGTTAATCTGAGAATGAGCCAGGCAAAGTCAATTATGGTAGGTAAAGTTTACATTTTTATTGGCATACTTGACATGTAATTTGATATGAACATTAATTGATCAATGTTAGATAGGGAATGATGTAAATTATGACAGGGGTAGCTTTACATTTCTGTCATTGAAACAGTTTTACTTTATTATTACATTCATTGAGCCAGCAATACTGACATTTGATGAGATCCTTGATTAATCAAATAGCCCTCTATTTTTTGCAGGACCGACTAGCACGATGCACCATGCACTGTAATGACAAAGCTAAAGATTCCTTTGACTCAGGAGCGAAAGAGTCACAGGTAAAAGCACAATTGGAGTCATGTGTAATGAAATGTGCTGACGAGCACATGAATCTTATCCCAAGCATGACTAAGAAGCTAAAAGATGCACTTCATGCTGCCGACAAATAATATCAAGCAGGATCTATACACAGGGAGACGATTTAGTGGTGCTCAAGGGAGATGTCATTTCCTGGGCTATAGCAGGATACACATCATAAGCTCTGCCATCTCAATGGACTGATGAACCAATGACCATATAGAGCTGTATAATTATAATCCTGTCTTCTCAAGTTAATTAAACTTAACTTTCTACATGTGGGAAGAAGCGTATAGATGCTAAATTGTAATTCAAAAGGCAGGATTCTCTAAATTCAGGTGCCTGATCATCACATCCAGAGTTACTATGGACTTATTTTACAATTATTTGTATTAGGCAGTTAATTGATAAGATTCCTTTACTGTCATAAGACCTATTTTACAGAAATTTGTTGTCGTGGGCCTTGCCATACCTGATGAAAGCTGCTGGAAATGTATTAATTTCTATGTGTTTTAGTAATCGTGACATTTTGTAAGATTACTTAAACTAATGTGACAAGTTAAACCATACATCATACTCAAAATACCATGTTTTCTGGAAAAAAGCATGTGGTGCTCTTAAAAGGACAATAAAGTAATTTTATACATATGCTTCTTATATATTTGCAATGAAATCCTACACAGCAAAATCATCTGCATACGAAATACTGATTTGGTAAGCATTAAAATGTTATTTTAGCATTGCTTTGCAGGGTCAGAGCAGCCCAGGGTTAAAGGGACAGTCTAGTATAAATTAAACTTTCATTATTCAGATAGGACTTTTAATTTTAATCAACTTTCCAATTTACTTTTATCATCAAATTTGCTTTTTTCTCTTGGTATTCTTAGTTTAAACTAAACATAGGTAGGCTCATATGCTAATTTCTAAGCCTTTGAGGGCTGCCTCTTATCACATGCTTTTTAAATCTCTTTTCAACACAAAGAGACAAAGTACATGTGGGCTATATAGATAACACTGTGTACAGGCACAGGGGATTATTTAAGATTTAGCACAAAACAATGCTAAATGCAAGACAATAGATGGTAAACAGTCAAAGTCATGTGATCAGGAGGCTGGAAGAAGGTTCCT
The DNA here is from genome assembly GCF_027579735.1 of Bombina bombina. Classification (NCBI taxonomy): domain Eukaryota; kingdom Metazoa; phylum Chordata; class Amphibia; order Anura; family Bombinatoridae; genus Bombina; species Bombina bombina. The sequence continues at coordinate 839,876,080 of NC_069504.1, read as the reverse complement.
AGATACAAGGTAATCACAGAGGTAAAAAGTATATTAATATAACTGTGTTGGTTGTGCAAAACTGGGGAAAGGGATTATCTATCTTTTAAAACAATAACAATTCTATGGTAGACTGTCCCTTTAAATGAAAAACGCTTATTTCCTATGCCGTGGTTAGCTAGGTACAGATATAACTGGTAAAGCAAGGGCATGACACATTTACCCAGAATCTAGGACCTAGGTATAATTTTAGTCAAATCAAAAGCATAAATAATACACACGTTACAATATACAAAATATAACTATACTGTGACGACCCAGGTTAACCAACCCTGCACCAGTCACTTGTTTGTCAAAGAAAGGGTTAACAGACCCTTTCCACTTTAACCAATCTGTCACAGTCTAGCCACTCCAGGAAAGCCTGTGACTTAGTTCAGTTGGTGCAAGGGTTAACACTCTCTAGTCTGTCCTAGACTTAGAAAAAAATGCCCAAACGCCCCTTTAATGCCACCCACACAAAACTATCGCTAAGCTGCCAACACTTAAGATTTATTATATGGGAAATCTTAAAGGGACACTGAAACCAAATTGTATCTTTCAGGATTCAGATAGAGAAGGCAATTTTATGCAACTTTCTAATTTACTCCTATTCATTTTTCTTCATTCTCTTGCTATCTTTATTTGAAAAGCAAGAATGCAAGTTTAGAAGCCGGCCCATTTTTGGTTTACAACCTGGGTTGTGCTTGCTGATGGCTAAATGCTGTCCTGGGTTAGATGCTTTCTTTTTCAAATAAAGATAGCAAGAGAACGAAGAAAAAATTACAATAGGAGTAAATTAGAAAGTTGCTTAAAATTGCATGCTCTATCTGAATCATGAAAGAAAACATTTAGGTTTCGTTGTCCCTTTAAGGAAAACCCAAACTAAAAAAGTAAATCCCAGAATACAATTTAGCAAAAAATAATCTAAAATCACAGTATAAATACTACCAGTCTCTTTCAGCAACGTGGTTCAAATATTAGACTAAGGCAAAAACTTAATAAAGGAATTATTTATTATGCAAACACATATGCACAGAGCATTTTTAATAAAAAGATGTTAACAAATTATACACAAGCAAACAGTTTTAAAAATAAAAAAGGAGATATAACAGACCTAATACTTTATTAGCTTTAGATGTCTGTGCCAGGAAGATTGGCAAGAAAAGATGGTCACTCACGCTGTAACAGCCTTCCATGTAGGATGAACCACCTGTATTGTTAGACACAAAATGTTATACCTGTTTCTCTGATATGAAATTGCTTTCTAGAAACAGTGTCTATTTCATATACACAGATAGGCAATCCCTTAGTGATGTTGTGAGGAGTATTTTGATACCAAACACCATACATTTTGCATTCTTTATGTTTCAGAGGTATTATGATATAAAAACTATATTTGCAAGGCTGGTTGTTCTGTCCATGACTTCAGGTTATTGCCTGGATAGAGGCACTGTGTTCCATAATTCTCTGTGCTAAAAGGTTGGGGCAATAAACTAACCACAAAGTTCTGTCTTGTGCATCTTACAAACTATTTATGTGGGCTCTGGCTTATCTACGGGAAAACACAGCAACAATTTTTTTTCTGAAAAAACAAATGTTTTTAGCACAAGCTAAAGAAAACGAACTATTAGCATCTAAATCATGAGGTATTCATGACATATACACTCACTCTTTCGGTAATCTGGTGAGGAACCAGGTAATCTGATTGGTCCAGGGAGAAGCTGGGGCAGTCCTGGGGACCAACATAAAGCTAAGTATAATATAGTGTGTTCATCCATGGAATGCAGCATGAAACAATGATCTCTCCTGTATTCCATGCATCTCTTCTGCAGAGTGTACTGGCTCTCCCTATAAAACTGCCCTGCACTCTGTAGTCCACTGGTGAAAATGGTGACAAGGAGGAAACAAAGAAAATGCAGCTGGGTTGAAGTGACTATGACAAAACTGCATATAAACTGAGATGTACAGCTGTTTTTCCTGTACTCTCCATCATTAATGAGCAGGACAGGGTATTTTTCAGGGCCAATTTTCTAGACATCACTGGCACCCAAGTTTATCAAGCCCTGGATAAAGCAATCACTGTGTATCCCTTCTGGTGTATGGAGTCCACAAAGTGTCTGGTGTTGTCCATCATGTACTTGAGGTCTCAAATGGAGTGAGACTCTCTAGAACACACTCCCTTTGCAGCTTTTCCTTGTTCCTTGACTTCAGTCAGCCATGTCTTTTTTTTAGGGCTGAGATATATGATTTTTCATACATCTTTAATGGTTCTAACACACAAACTGTAGAGTGCATGCAGTTGATGGGCACCTACACCAAGGCTGACAGCAGAACTTTTCCCATTGTCACGGGCCTGTGAGCAAATGAAAAAAGGTACTGAAACAAAAACTAATTAACAATGTGTTCTTGCAATATAGGGCATTACTGAAACAAGATCTGCATCTAAGCCAAAAAATTTTTTGAAGTTATAGAACATGAACATGATAGTTACTGGGACAAGAATAACTCATGAGGGCAGATGTGGATGATTAAAAGGGACATGAAACTTTTTTTTTTTCCTTTTGTGAATCAGATATAACATCTCATTTTAAACAGTTTTTTAATTTGCTTTATTTTCTTGGTATCCCATGTTGAAAAGTATACCTAGGCTTAGAGGTTCTAAATTTAAAAAATAATTAGAATACATGTATACTGTATATGTATGTGTGTGTGTGTATATGATTATATATATATTATATAATGTAAGCCAAATATGCGGTGCACTCACTAGGACTTGAATAAATAATCTTTTATTTACAGTAATGTTTCAGGGTTAACCCCGTCTTCAGACCGACAGTTATACTGTCAGTCTGAAGACAGGGGTAACCCCCCGAAACGTTACTGTAAATAAAAGGTTATTTATTCCAGTCCTAGTGAGTGCACTTCATATTTGGATTACTTATCTACATTCAACTACGGAGGTACCCTGGGCATTGATTCTGCTTCAGTGCTAATAGCTGTTACGTGAGTGCTTTATCCCTAAACTGATATATATTTATATATATATATATATATATACACACACATATATTCCCCCTATGTGAAGAACATTGGAATGTCAAATATTTACAGTATATACACAGTTAAACACATTTCTCTTGTAAGGTGTATCCAGTCCACGGATTCATCCTTTACTTGTGGGATATTCTCCTTCCCAACAGGAAGTGGCAAAGAGAGCACACAGCAGAGCTGTCCATATTGCTCCCCCTCTAGCTCCACCCCCCAGTCATTCTCTTTGTCGGCTCTAAGCAATCGGAAGTGTAAAGTGAATGTGATGTTAGAAATGTAGTTTTTATTTTCTACAAGCAAAAGTTTGTTATTTTAAATGGTGCCGGTGTGTACTATTTACTCTCTAGCAGAAAGAGATGAAGATTTCTGCAGGGAGGAAGATGATTTTAGCATGTTGTAACTAAAATCCACTGCTGTTCCCACAAAGGACTGAGGAGTACAAGAAAACTTCAGTTGGGGGGAACGGTTTGCAGGTTAGGCTGCAAAAAAGGTATGTTCAGTCATTTATTTCTAGACAAGACTGTGATAATGCTAGAAAAGACTGATAATATCCCCATGAGGGAAGGGTAAGCTGTATTCAGAGACTAAGTATGGAATTGCAAGCTTACATAACAGGGCTAGTTTATGCTGGTTGACACTACTTAATGGCAAACGTTTTTTTTATTGAAAAAGTTAGTTTTTTGAGACACTTTGAAGGTTCCTTTGGGTTTCTTTCAGGGGTTGTTACCCACA
>NC_069504.1:838877282-838969782 GCF_027579735.1 Bombina bombina | reverse complement strand
TCCTTAATCTCTTGTTTATATGTGTGTGTATATACATGTGTGCCCCATAACAAAAGTGAAAATATAATAAACTAAACTGTGCAAATAAGATGATTTCTCCAACATAGGTGTGTCCGGTCCACGGCGTCATCCTTACTTGTGGGATATTCTCTTCCCCAACAGGAAATGGCAAAGAGCCCAGCAAAGCTGGTCACATGATCCCTCCTAGGCTCCGCCTTCCCCAGTCATTCTCTTTGCCGTTGTACAGGCAACATCTCCACGGAGATGGCTTAGAGTTTTTTGGTGTTTAACTGTAGTTTTTATTATTCAATCAAGAGTTTTTTATTTTAAAATAGTGCTGGTATGTACTATTTACTCTGAAACAGAAAAGAGATGAAGATTTCTGTTTGTAAGAGGAAAATGATTTTAGCAACCGTTACTAAAATCGATGGCTGTTTCCACACAGGACTGTTGAGAGGAATTAACTTCAGTTGGGGGAAACAGTGAGCAGACTTTTGCTGCTTGAGGTATGACACATTTCTAACAAGACGATGTAATGCTGGAAGCTGTCATTTTCCCTATGGGATCCGGTAAGCCATTTTTATTACATAAAGAAAAAAAGGGCTTCACAAGGGCTTTTAAGACTGTAGACATTTTCTGGGCTAAAACGATTTATATATAAGCATATTTTATACTCCATAGCCTTGAGGAATTATTTTAATCTTGGGAATTATGTAAAATAACCGGCAGGCACTGTATTGGACACCTTATTCTCTAGGGGCTTTCCCTAATCATAGGCAGAGTCTCATTTTCGCGCCTCTATTGCGCACTTGTTTTTGGGAAGCATGACATGCAGATGCATGTGTGAGGAGCTCTGATACATAGAAAAGACTTTCTGAAGACGTCATTTGGTATCGTATTCCCCTTTGGGCTTGGTTGGGTCTCAGCAAAGCAGATACCAGGGACTGTAAAGGGGTTAAATATAAAAACGGCTCCGGTTCCGTTATTTTAAGGGTTAAAGCTTCCAAATTTGGTGTGCAATACTTTTAAGGCTTTAAGACACTGTGGTGAAATTTTGGTGAATTTTGAACAATTCCTTCATACTTTTTCACATTTGCAGTAATAAAGTGTGTTCAGTTTAAAATTTAAAGTGACAGTAACGGTTTTATTTTAAAACGTTTTTTGTACTTTGTTATCAAGTTTATGCCTGTTTAAAATGTCTGAACTACCAGATAGACTGTGTTCTGTATGTGGGGAAGCCAAGGTTCCTTCTCATTTAAATAGATGTGATTTATGTGACACAAAATTTAGAGAAAATGATGCCCAAGATGATTCCTCAAGTGAGGGGAGTAAGCATGGTACTGCATCATCCCCTCCTTCGTCTACACCAGTCTTGCCCACACAGGAGGCCCCTAGTACATCTAGTGCGCCAATACTCCTTACTATGCAACAATTAACGGCTGTAATGGATAATTCTATCAAAAACATTTTAGCCAAAATGCCCACTTATCAGCGAAAGCGCGACTGCTCTGTTTTAGAAAATACTGAAGAGCATGAGGACGCTGATGATATTGGTTCTGAAGTGCCCCTACACCAGTCTGAGGGGGCCAGGGAGGTTTTGTCTGAGGGAGAAATTTCAGATTCAGGGAAAATTTCTCAACAAGCTGAACCTGATGTGATAACATTTAAATTTAAATTGGAACATCTCCGCGCTCTGCTTAAGGAGGTGTTATCTACTCTGGATGATTGTGAGAATTTGGTCATTCCAGAGAAATTATGTAAAATGGACAAGTTCCTAGAGGTCCCGGGGCCCCCCGAAGCTTTTCCTATACCCAAGCGGGTGGCGGACATTGTAAATAAAGAATGGGAAAGGCCCGGTATACCTTTCGTCCCTCCCCCCATATTTAAGAAATTGTTTCCTATGGTCGACCCCAGAAAGGACTTATAGCAGACAGTCCCCAAGGTCGAGGGGGCGGTTTCTACTCTAAACAAACGCACCACTATACCCATAGAAGATAGTTGTGCTTTCAAAGATCCTATGGATAAAAAATTAGAGGGTTTGCTCAAAAAGATGTTTGTTCAGCAAGGTTACCTTCTACAACCAATTTCATGCATTGTTCCTGTCACTACAGCAGCGTGTTTCTGGTTCGATGAACTAGAAAAGGCGCTCAATAAAAATTCTTCTTATGAGGAGATTATGGACAGAATTCATGCTCTCAAATTGGCTAATTCTTTCACCCTAGACGCCACTTTGCAATTGGCTAGGTTAGCGGCGAAAAATTCTGGTTTTGCTATTGTGGCGCGCAGAGCGCTTTGGCTAAAATCTTGGTCAGCGGATGCGTCTTCCAAGAACAAATTGCTTAACATTCCTTTCAAGGGGAAAACGCTGTTTGGCCCTGACTTGAAAGAGATTATTTCTGATATCACTGGGGGCAAGGGCCACGCCCTTCCTCAGGATAGGTCTTTCAAGGCCAAAAATAAACCTAATTTTCGTCCCTTTCGCAGAAACGGACCAGCCCCAAGTGCTACGTCCTCTAAGCAAGAGGGTAATACTTCTCAAGCCAAGCCAGCCTGGAGGCCAATGCAAGGCTGGAACAAAGGAAAGCAGGCCAAGAAACCTGCCACTGCTACCAAGACATCATGAGATGTTGGCCCCCGATCCGGGACCGGATCTGGTGGGGGGCAGACTCTCTCTCTTCGCTCAGGCTTGGGCAAGAGATGTTCTGGATCCTTGGGCGCTAGAAATAGTCTCCCAAGGTTATCTTCTGGAATTCAAGGGGCTTCCCCCAAGGGGGAGGTTCCACAGGTCTCAATTGTCTTCAGACCACATAAAAAAACAGGCATTCTTACATTGTGTAGAAGACCTGTTAAAAATGCGAGTGATTCATCCTGTTCCATTAGGAGAACAAGGGATGGGGTTCTACTCCAATCTGTTCGTAGTTCCCAAAAAAGAGGGAACATTCAGACCAATCTTAGATCTCAAGATCCTAAACAAGTTTCTCAAGGTTCCATCGTTCAAAATGGAAACCATTCGAACAATTCTTCCTTCCATCCAGGAAGGTCAATTCATGACCACGGTGGATTTAAAGGATGCGTATCTACATATTCCTATCCACAAGGAACATCATCGGTTCCTAAGGTTCGCATTTCTGGACAAGCATTACCAGTTTGTGGCACTTCCGTTCGGATTAGCCACTGCTCCAAGAATTTTCACAAAGGTACTAGGGTCCCTTCTAGCGGTGCTAAGACCAAGGGGCATTGCAGTAGTACCTTACTTGGACGACATACTGATTCAAGCGTCGTCCCTTCCACAAGCAAAGGCTCACACGGACATTGTCCTGGCCTTTCTCAGATCTCACGGGTGGAAAGTGAACGTAGAAAAAAGTTCTCTATCTCCATCAACAAGGGTTCCCTTCTTGGGAACAGTAATAGACTCCTTAGAAATGAGGATCTTTCTGACAGAGGCCAGAAAATCAAAACTTCTAAACTCTTGTCAAATACTTCATTCTGTTCCTCTTCCTTCCATAGCGCAGTGCATGGAAGTAATAGGTTTGATGGTAGCGGCAATGGACATAGTTCCTTTTGCGCGAATTCATCTAAGACCATTACAACTGTGCATGCTCAGTCAGTGGAATGGGGATTATACAGACTTGTCTCCGACGATACAAGTAGATCAGAGGACCAGAGATTCACTCCGTTGGTGGCTGTCCCTGGACAACCTGTCACAGGGGATGAGCTTCCGCAGACCAGAGTGGGTCATTGTCACGACCGACGCCAGTCTGGTGGGCTGGGGCGCGGTCTGGGGACCCCTGAAAGCTCAGGGTCTTTGGTCTCGGGAAGAATCTCTTCTCCCGATAAATATTCTGGAACTGAGAGCGATATTCAATGCTCTCAAGGCTTGGCCTCAGCTAGCAAAGGCCAAATTCATACGGTTTCAATCAGACAACATGACGACTGTTGCGTACATCAACCATCAGGGGGGAACAAGGAGTTCCCTGGCGATGGAAGAAGTAACCAAAATCATTCAATGGGCGGAGGCTCACTCCTGCCACTTGTCTGCAATCCACATCCCAGGAGTGGAAAATTGGGAAGCGGATTTTCTGAGTCGTCAGACATTTCATCCGGGGGAGTGGGAACTCCATCCGGAAATCTTTGCCCAAATTACTCAATTGTGGGGCATTCCAGACATGGATCTGATGGCCTCTCGTCAGAACTTCAAGGTTCCTTGCTACGGGTCCAGATCCAGGGATCCCAAGGCGACTCTAGTAGATGCACTAGTAGCACCTTGGACCTTCAAACTAGCTTATGTATTCCCGCCGTTTCCTCTCATCCCCAGGCTGGTAGCCAGGATCAATCAGGAGAGGGCATCGGTGATCTTGATAGCTCCTGCGTGGCCACGCAGGACTTGGTATGCAGACCTGGTGAATATGTCATCGGCTCCACCATGGAAGCTACCTTTGAGACGAGACCTTCTTGTTCAAGGTCCGTTCGAACATCCGAATCTGGTCTCACTCCAACTGACTGCTTGGAGATTGAACGCTTGATCTTATCAAAGCGAGGGTTCTCAGATTCTGTCATTGATACTCTTGTTCAGGCCAGAAAGCCTGTAACTAGAAAAATCTACCACAAAATATGGAAAAAATATATCTGTTGGTGTGAATCTAAAGGATTCCCTTGGGACAAGATAAAAATTCCTAAGATTCTATCCTTTCTTCAAGAAGGTTTGGAGAAAGGATTATCTGCAAGTTCTCTGAAGGGACAGATTTCTGCCTTGTCTGTGTTACTTCACAAAAAGCTGGCAGCTGTGCCAGATGTTCAAGCCTTTGTTCAGGCTCTGGTTAGAATCAAGCCTGTTTACAAACCTTTGACTCCTCCTTGGAGTCTCAATTTAGTTCTTTCAGTTCTTCAGGGGGTTCCGTTTGAACCCTTACATTCCGTTGATATTAAGTTATTATCTTGGAAAGTTTTGTTTTTGGTTGCAATTTCTTCTGCTAGAAGAGTTTCAGAATTATCTGCTCTGCAGTGTTCTCCTCCTTATCTGGTGTTCCATGCAGATAAGGTGGTTTTGCGTACTAAACCTGGTTTTCTTCCGAAAGTTGTTTCTAACAAAAACATTAACCAGGAGATAGTCGTGCCTTCTTTGTGTCCGAATCCAGTTTCAAAGAAGGAACGTTTGTTGCACAATTTGGATGTAGTTCGTGCTCTAAAATTCTATTTAGATGCTACAAAGGATTTTAGACAAACATCTTCCTTGTTTGTTGTTTATTCTGGTAAAAGGAGAGGTCAAAAAGCAACTTCTACCTCTCTCTCTTTTTGGCTTAAAAGCATCATAAGATTGGCTTACGAGACTGCCGGACGGCAGCCTCCTGAAAGAATCACAGCTCATTCCACTAGGGCTGTGGCTTCCACATGGGCCTTCAAGAACGAGGCTTCTGTTGATCAGATATGTAAGGCAGCGACTTGGTCTTCACTGCACACTTTTACTAAATTTTACAAATTTGATACTTTTGCTTCTTCTGAGGCTATTTTTGGGAGAAAGGTTTTGCAAGCCGTGGTGCCTTCCATCTAGGTGACCTGATTTGCTCCCTCCCTTCATCCGTGTCCTAAAGCTTTGGTATTGGTTCCCACAAGTAAGGATGACGCCGTGGACCGGACACACCTATGTTGGAGAAAACAGAATTTATGTTTACCTGATAAATTACTTTCTCCAACGGTGTGTCCGGTCCACGGCCCGCCCTGGTTTTTTAATCAGGTCTGATAATTTATTTTCTTTAACTACAGTCACCACGGTATCATACGATTTCTCCTATGCAAATATTCCTCCTTTACGTCGGTCGAATGACTGGGGAAGGCGGAGCCTAGGAGGGATCATGTGACCAGCTTTGCTGGGCTCTTTGCCATTTCCTGTTGGGGAAGAGAATATCCCACAAGTAAGGATGACGCCGTGGACCGGACACACCGTTGGAGAAAGTAATTTATCAGGTAAACATAAATTCTGTTTTTTTTTTCTTTTACTATAATTTAGTTAGTTTAGTTAATTTTATTATGTTACCTGCAGACCACTTTTAAATGTGTTTTATATATCTGCATTTTTCTCTTGATATTGTTGCAAAATGATGCTTCAAAATGCTGCAGGACAAAGGAAAATTGACCTCTTCTATATGTTTAGGCCACAGGAAATCAATAAAGATGATATGGAAAACAATAGCATGAGATGTGGCAGGAAACTTTCAAAGGATGGAGATGTAAGAGCATTATTTATTCCTTATTCTATCTCTATTACCTACAATATTTGTCATTGCTTTTGTATTTTGTTTGCTTGTTCAGTACCAAATTGTATGTCATTTTTTCCATCTAAAGGGGAGGAGAGTCCACGGCTTCATTCATTACTTGTGGGAAATAAGAACCTGGCCACCAGGAGGAGGCAAAGACACCCCAGACAAAGGCTTAAATACCTCCCCCACTCCCCTCATCCCCCAGTCATTCTTTGCCTTTCGCCACAGGAGGTTGGCAGAGAAGTGTCGGAAGATTCGGAGTAGTCTCTTATGGAGGGTAGTACTCTTCGAAATGGGACTGTAGTTTTAAGTAGTCCTGTCAGTCTCTCAGTGAGAGCTTCTGTGAAAGTTAAAGTCCGGAGATGCAGGGAGAGTCTTTCTGCGAAACCATCCCGACTCATATTAACAGCTTCTTAAGCAATCAGCGTTGACGAGTTTTGCTACCTGCTTCCTACACTCGAGCAATGCTACTACACACTTAAGAGGCCGAGTTCCCGTTCCATAGGGTAGATTCTGGTAAGATCGTTTAATTTTTATACACATAATGACAACATAGAAGACAGGGTCACAGTGTGATGCCTTTTATCTTTATTGAATCAAGGGTTAACATCCCTAGTAAGGGGATTATTGAACGGGGGGGTTTATACATAATATTGTTGTGTCAATGCTGTGATATGTGTGAGATGAGGCTCTGGCAATGGGTGAACTTTAGTTTTGCTCCCAGGAGTATATATGCGCGGCTGTTTTTGGCGTGTTTTCTCCCTAGTGCAGGGGCGGTCCTGTGAGGCGTTCCTGCTGCGGGTGTGGCCTACTCTACTTCCTGCTGGGCTGACAGTGCAGGAGACGTAACAGTTTCTGTGGTCCGGGTCCTAGAAGGTGGTGAGTGCCGAGGCCATTGGAGGTTGTAAGGTGCCTTAGTTTACATTTCTTTCTAATGACACGGTGAGTCCATGGATCATCGTAATTACTGTTGGGAATATCACTCCTGACCAGCAGGAGGAGGCAAAGAGCACCACAGCAAAGCTGTTAAATACCACTTCCCTACCCACAATCCCCAGTCATTCTCTTTGCTTGTATCAGTTGCAAGGAGGAGTAAAGTTAGGTGTCTGATTCTTCAATCAAGAGTTTGTTATTTTTCTTTAAACAGAGCAAGTTTGCCTTGTTTTTTTGGGGGTTTAGCCGTAGTCCATATCAGTCTCTACAGTAGAGCAGTGGTGGCTTTTAAGCATTTGGGAACTTGTGGGGTATAATCCCCACTGTGCCTCCCATGTTGTTTGTTGCTGCCCTTGTTTGAGAGCCTGAGTAGGTTTACTCAGTCTTTTTCTTTTCTCCACAGGTCCATGTGAGGGAGGAAACCCCTCTCATACCAGGTGAGCTGGCCTGCTGCCGGGCAGATTTTCATTAAGGTAAGTACCTATTTTTTATTCTCTCTAGAAGAGGGAATTCTGGCACTTTATCAGTTAATTCTGTTTCAGTACTAATCAGCCTATTAGGGGTTAATAGGTTAGTGTATGGTAGTTGTGCAGGCACTGGGGATGTTATGGAGGCTCTGAGGCGGCAAGGAGGTTGTTTGCGCGTTTTTTTTTCCTTTTCCTCCGGATGCTGCAGTTTTGTAGTGCAGCTCCTCAGAGGTGGTTAAGCGTTCTATAGTGTTGGCTGGGCAGCTGTGTAGAAGCAAGGAGGACAGGTCGGCACCTCAGCAGAGTTTGCTGAGGTGTGGAGGTTGCCTGTTTTAGAGCTGTTGCTCTGCCGTTTTTTGATAAAGTGTCTGTTTAATGGGACAGTAATGTTTTTTTCTCAATTAAAGGGATACTAACCCCACGTTTTTTCTTTCATGATTCAGATAGAGCATGCAATTTTAAGCAACTTTCTAATTTACTCCTATTATCAATTTTTCTTTGTTCTCATGTTATCTTGATTTGAAAAAGCAGTAATAAAAGGTTAGGAGCCGGCCCATTTTTTAGTTCAGCACCTTGGTAGAGCTGCTGATTGGTTTGCTACATTTAGCCACAAATCAGCAAGTGCTACCCATGTGCTGAACAAAAAATGGTCTGGCTCTAAAGCCTACAGTACTGCTTTTTCAAATCAAGATAGCATGAGAAAAAATAAAAAATAATAGGAGTAAATTAGAAAGGTGCTTAAAATATCATGCTCTATCTGAATCATGAAAGAAAAAAAATTGGATTTAGTATCCCTTTAAAGCCCAAGTTGAGAATTATTTCAGATTTATTTGCTGTCCTGTGGTTTAAGAAATGTAAGTGCTTATTTAAATTTTAAGGGACAGTATTGTTTCTTATTCCTATTATATTCAAAGTTATCTCACTGACTTGCTGATTTTTTGCTGAATATTTTCTTGCTGCCCTGCAGTTTGAGAAATAAAGTGTCTGTTTAAATTTAAAGGGACAGTAACGTTTTTTGTTCTAATAAAATCCTAAGTTTATTTTTACTGATTGGTGGTTTTCTTTTTGGATAACGATGGACCAAGAGGCCCTGCAAGCTGTTTCTTGTACTCTGTTTTAATGCTAATGCTGAACCTTCTAACCCTTTTTGTTCCTCCTGTATTGAGAGAACATTGCATTACAGGGATAGACTTTTTGATTCTGAACCTTCATTATAAGGCGGATGTTGTTCAGGAGTCTCCTGTTCAGGCTAATCCGCAGCTTTCTCCTCAAACATCCCAATCTTCTTCTCATGCAGTGCCCTGCGTTTTGTCTCAGGTTGTTTTTTCTTTGCAGGATATGGCTACCCATATATCCTCGGCAGTATCTGAGGCTTTGTCTGGTTTTCCTATTTTGCAGGGGAAGCTCAAAAGGAAGTCTAAGGTTTCTGATTCTGTTGCAGTTATGTCTGTTTCTTACCATAAGTCTGAGGAGGAAGATTCTTCAGTAGCATCTGAGGGTGAGATTTCAGATTCTGACATTGTAAATCCTTCTTCTGAATCTGAGGTTGTTTCCTTCAGGTTTAAGCTAGAGCACCTCCGTTTGTTACTTAAGGAGGTTTTGGCTACCTTGGATGACTCTGATACGTCATTCATTGTTATTCCTAAGAAGTCTAGTAAACTTAATAGGTTTTTTGATGTTCCTTCCTCGGTGGAAGTTTTTCCTGTACCAGATCGTGTTTCAGATATTATTGCACATGAATGGGAGAAGCCAGAGATTCCTTTTTTCCCTTCTCCAATTTTTCGGAAAATGTTTCCTATTGCTGATTCTATTAAGGAATCTTGGCAGACGGTTCCCAAGGTGGAGGGAGCAGTTTCCACTCTGACTAAAAGAACCACTATTCCTATTGAGGACAGCTGTTCCTTTTAAGGATCCTATGGATAAGAAGTTGGAAGCTTTACTTAAAAAGGTGTTTGTTCACCAGGGGTATCAATGGCAGCCTGCTGTGTGTATTGCTACTGTTACCAGTACGGCAGCATATTGGTTTGATGCATTGTCTGATTCTATTCAGCAAAATACTTCTCTTGAGGAAATTCAGGATAGAATTAAGGCTTTGAAGTTGGCTAATTCTTTTATTGCAGATACTTCCTTACAGGTCATCAAATTGGGAGCAAAGATTTCTGGCTTTGCTGTTTTGGCCCGCAGAGCTTTATGGTTGAAGTCCTGGTCTGCAGATGTGTCCTCTAAGTCTAAGCTTTTGTTAATTCCTTTCAAGGGTAAGACCTTGTTTGGGCTAGGTTTGGCTGAGATTATTTCTGATATTATGGGAGGAAAAGGGCATTCTATCCCACAGGATAAAAAGAGTAAGCAGAAGGGTCATCAGAGTAATTTTCGTTCCTTTCGTAACTTCTCTGGTAAGTATTCCTCTTCCTCCTCCAAGCAGGAACAGTCCAAGCCTTCTTGGAAGTCTAATCAGTCTTGGAGTAGGGAGAAGCAGTCTAAGAAGCCAGTTGCTGACTCAAAGTCAGCATGAAGGGTCTGCCCCCGATCCGGGAGTGAATCTTGTGGGAGGCAGACTTTCTTTCTTCGCTCAAGCTTGGGTTCTGGATGTTCCAGATCCCTAGGTGGTAGATATCGTGTCCCAGGGTTACAAACTAGAGTTCAAGACTTTTTCTCCCAGGGGCAGGTTTCTTCTCTCCAGGTCATCTGTAGACCAGATAAAAAGAGAGGCGTTCTTTTGTTGTGTTCAGGATCTTTCCAACATAGAAGTGATAGTTCCTGTTCCGGTTCAGGAGCAGGGTCTGGGATTTTATTCAAAACTGTTTGTCGTTCCCAAAAAAGATGGAATTTTCAGACCCATTTTAGATCTCAAGAGCGTAAACAAGTTTCTCAGAGTTCCATCTTTCAAGAATACGTATCTGCATATTCCCATCCACAGGGACCATCACAGGTTCCTAAGATTTGCTTTTCTAGACAAACATTTTCAGTTTGTAGTTCTTCCTTTTGGTCTGGCAACAGCTCCCAGAATTTTTTCAAAGGTTCTGGGAGCATTGTTGGCTGTGCCTCGGTTGAGGGGTGTTGCAGTGGCTCCTTATCTGGATGACATTTTGGTTCAGGCGCCATCTTTTCATCTAGCAAGCTCCCACACAAGAGTTGTTGTTGTCTTTTCTGCGCTGAAGGTGAATTTAGGAAAACGTTCCTTGATTCTGGCTACAAGAGTGGTATTCTTGAGGACCATTATAGATTCTCTAAAGATGAAGATTTTTCTGACAGAAGCAAGAAGTTCAAAGATTTTCAATACGTGTCTTGCTCTTCAGTCCCTTCCTCGGCCGTCAGTGGCCCAGTGCATGGAGGTTATTGGCTGATGGTTTCAGTCATGGACATCATTCTGTTTGTTCGGTTCCATCTCAGACCTCTGCAGTTATGCTTGCTCAGGCAATGGAACGGGGATTAGGCGGATTTGTCTCCAAATATTGTTCTAGATCAGATGTCAAGAGATTCTCTTCCATGGTGGTTGTCTCAGGATCTCCTCTCTCAGGGAACCTGCTTTCGTAGACCTACCTGGGTGATTGTGACCAAGGATGCCAGTCTGCTGGGTTGGGGAGCTGTCTGGGGTTCTTTAAAGGCTCAGGGTCTATGGACTCGGGAAGAGTCGTTTCTTCCCATAAATATTTTGGAGCTGAGGGCAATCTTCAATGCTCTTCTGGCCTGCCTCAGCTGGCTTCAGCCCAGTTTATCAGGTTTCAGTCAGACATCATCACGTCAGTGGCCTACGTCAATCATCAGGGAGGAACTCGGAGTTCCATGGCCATGATAGAGGTAGCCAAGATTTTTCAGTGGGCGGAAACGCACAACTGCTGTCTGTCTTCGATCCACATTCCAGGGGTGGACAATTGGGAAGCGGATTTTATGAGCAGATAAACTTTTCATCCAGGGAGTGGGAACTTCATCCAGAGGTGTTTTCCAGCTTCTCAGTTGGGGGCACCCGGAGTTGGATCTCATGGCATCTCGTTAAAATGCCAAGCTCCCGAGGTACGGGTCAAGGTCAAGGGATCCTCAGGCTGTTCTGATAGATGCTCTGGCAGTTCCTTGGAATTTCAGTCTGGCATGTTTTCCCTCCGTTTGCTCTTCTTCCTCGGGTCATTGCTTGGATGAGACAGGAGAGAGCATCAGCAATTCCTATCGCTCCGGCGTGGCCTCGCAGAATCTGGTTTGCAGATCTGGTGGAGATGTCCTCTCTTTCACCTTGGCGTCTTCCGTTAAGGAAGGACATTCTTCTTCTTCAGGGACCCTTCCTTCATCCAAATCTCGTTTCTTTGAAGCTGACTGCTTGGAGATTGAACGCTTGATTCTTTCCAAACGTGGTTTTTCTGAGTCGGTCATTGAGACTATGATTCAGGCACTTAAGCCTGTGACTAGGAAGATTTATTATAAGATTTGGCGTAAATATCTGTATTGGTGTGAATCCAGAGGTTACTCGTGGAGTAGAGTTAGGATTCCTAGGAGTTTGTCTTTTCTCCAGGTAGCTTTGGAGAAGGGTTTATCTGCTAGTACCCTGACTGGTGAGATTTCTGCTTTGTCTATTTTATTGCACAAGCATCTGGCGGATGTGCCAGATGTTCAGTCTTTTTGTCAGGCCTTGGTTAGAATTCGGCCCGTGTTTGAGTTTGCTACTCCTCCCTGGAGTCTTAATTTGGTCCATAGAGTCAACAGGCTCCGTTTGAACCTTTGCATTCTTTGGATATTAAGTTATTATCCTGGAAGGTTTTGTTTCTGGTTGCTATCTCTTCGGCTTGAAGAGTTTCGCTGCTTTCAGCTTTGCAGTATGAATCTCCTTTCCTTATTTTTCATTCTGATAAGGTAGTATTGCGTACTGTCCTAGGTTTCCTTCCGAAGGTTGTTTCTGATAGGAATATTAATCAAGAGATCGTTGTTCCTTCTTTGTGTCCTAATCCTCCTTCTCATAAGGAGCGGTTGTTGCACAATTTGGATGTGGTTTGTGCGTTAAAATATTATTTGCAGGGGACTAAGGATTTTCGCCAGTCTTCTTCTTTATTTGTTGTTTTTTTCTGGGAAACGTTAGGGTCAGAAAGCTACGGCTACTTCTCTTTCTTGTTGGTTGAGGAGTGTTATTCGCTTGGGGTATGAAACTGCTGGACAGCAGCCACCATAAAGAATCACGGCTCATTCCACAAGGGCTGTTTCTTCTTCTTGGGCCTTCAAAAATGGAGCTACTGTAGATCAGCTTTGCAAGGCTGCTACTTGGTCATCTTTGCATACTTTTTATAAATTTTCTAAATTTTATACTTTTGCTTCAGCGGAGGCTTCTTTTGGGAGAAAAGGTTCTTCAAGCAGTGGTGCCTTCTGTTTCGGTTTCCTGTCTTGTCCCTCCCTTATCTTCCATGTCCTCTTGCTTGGGTATTGGTTTCCCAACAGTAACTATGATGATCCGTGGACTCACCGTGTCATTAGAAAGAAAACATAATTTATTCTTACCTGATAAATTTATTTATTTCTTGACATGGTGACTCCACGGCCCACCCTGTTTTCAGACAGTTTGTTTTTCTAAAAACCTCAGGCACCTCTGTACCTTAGATTACTTCCTTTCTCCTTTCCCTTTGGTCGAATGACTGGGGATTGTGGGTAGGGAAGTGGTATTTAACAGCTTTGCTATGGTTCTCTTTGCCTTCTCTGGCTGGTCAGGAGTAATATTCCCAACAGTAATTATAATGATCCGTGGATTCACTGTGTCAAGAAATAAATTAATTTATCAGGTAAGAATAAATTATCGTAGTACAATGTAAATAATTTGATTAAAAGCTAAATATTTAGTTTAGAAAGCTCCTCACTAACTAGCGCACTCCTAAGAAGCAATATCGTGTTTAGTAAAATTGTTTGTTCCAAAACTTACTATAGCCCAGAACAAAAACGTGACATTATAATACACAAAAATATAACACAATATTTTTTTAAAAATTAAATAGAGGCACGCCCCCTTCACGTCACTGACATTCACGCAAACCTAGACTGGTGCTACACTTCTGTGCATTGTCTGACGAGAGTCGGATTGTGAAAGACTTCCTTCGGATGAGACGGAGTCAGATAGCCTCTACAACATCCAGAGGATTGTGTAAAGTGGACAATCTTTCCACGGACGTTTTCACACTCTCCAGGGAGAACGTTGGTTGGGACAGTGAATGCTAATACATACCTTACATGTTTTGAGGTTGCTTTTTGTGAGTAGTTCTACTAAAGGGATTGGGACTACAGTTTTTTTAAATCACTTGTAATAAATTATACTGCACTTAGAGTCCTTTCGTGCGCTCTTCTTATTGTTATTTAAGAATAAATTATGTTTTTATACTAGTCCGTATCAAAGCCGCAAGCTATGGAGGACTCTGACGCGCTAGAGGGTACTCCCTCTTTAACTAAGTCTAGTACCTGTGTTTATTGTGAGGAGGTTCCGGTAGATCCACCTGCTCAACTATGTTCCCCTTGCCTTGATAAGGTCTCAGCTTCTCGAGAAGAGAATGTCTAGTACTACTGAGCCGTCCACCTCGGAGGGCTCCCCGTCCTGTGAGGTGCATCCCCTACATCCATCTCCGAGTACACATGCAGTGCCCCAAGGCATGTCTATCTCTCCTTCGGGGGATATCCGTTGGCCGTCAGATTTTCCGGATTGACTGCAAACGGCGGTCTCGAAGGTGATTAGTGCCTTACCACATTCTGCTAAGAGCAAGCGTAGGGTAAAATGTGGAGGTCCGGCCCAGGAGTCATATACTCCTATGGATATCTCGGAAAGGTTATCCGCTGACGAGGAAGCCTCCGACTCTTCGGAGGAAGTTCCTTCTGGGTCGGAATCCATGTCATCTAAAACTCCGTCTGCAGAGGAGCCTGACTTTAAGTTTAGGATGGAGAATTTGCGCTTTTTGCTGCGGCAGGTGCTTGCTACTACCGGAGGAGCCTTCGATTCCTAAGCTTAACAGGAACCTTCCCGGTTCCTGTTAAGATGGCTAATATTATCAAGAATGAATGGGAGAGATTAGGTTCTTCCTTTTCCCCTTCTTCCTTTAAGAAACTATTCTCCGCCCCGGACTCTCAGCTTGCGCTGTGGGGTACCGTCCCTAAGGTGGATGGTGCTATCTCTACACTCGCAAAGCTAACAACGATTCCTTTGGAGGATAGTTTGTCGTTCAAGGAGCCCATGGATAAAAAGTTAGAAAACATTTTGAGGAAGATGTTTCAACACACGGAGTTTGTTTTTCAGGCGGTAGCGGCGGTTTCCGGAGCTGCAACATATTGGTGCGAATCTCTGTATGATATGATCGAGAGGGAGACGCCCCTCGATGAAATACAGGAAAGAATTAAGGCCTTCAGGGTCGCTTATTCTTTTATTTGTGATGCCAATATGCAAATTATTAGCCTGAATGCTAAGGTTTCAGGGTTTTCTGTACTAGCCCGCAGGGCTCTGTGGCTAAAGTCGTGGTCTGCGGACATGACTTCTAAGTCCAGACTGTTATCCCTTCCCTTTCAGGGAAAGATCCTGTTCGGTCCAGGATTGGACTCGATCATATCCACGGTGACTGGAGGCAAGGGTGCTTTCCTACCGGAGGATAAGAAGGTTAAACCTAAGGGATCTACTTTTCGTCCCTTTCGTGCGGACAAGGCCCAACACCAGCAGCCCACCGTGAAAGTGAATCAGTCCAAGGGAACTGGGAAGCCAGCTCAGTCTTGGAACAAGTCCAAGCAGAATAAGAAGCCTGCCGAAACAAAGTCGGCATGAAGGGGCTGCCTCCGACCAGTTTCCGGACCATGTAGGGGGCAGATTATCTCACTTCTCAGAGGCCTGCTTGCAGGACGTTCAGGACCCTTGGGTTCTGGAGTTTGTCGCCCAAGGATACAGGATAGGGTTCAGAACTCATCCGCCCAGGGGCAGATTCCTCCTGTCAAATCTGTCTTCCAGACCAGAAAAGAGAGAAGCCTTTCTAGACTGTGTGAGGGATCTCTCTTCTCTCAGAGTTATTGTACCAGTACCCCCAGCAGAAAGGGGTCTAGGGTACTATTCAAACCTTTTCGTGGTCCCAAAGAAGGAGGGCACATTCTGCCCGATTCTATACCTAAAATGTTTAAACAAGTTTCTGGCTGTTCCATCGTTCAAAATGGAAACAATCAGATCTATTCTGCCCCTAGTTCAAGAGGGTCAGTTCATGACAACAATAGACTTGAAGGATGCCTACCTTCATGTGCCAATCCACAGGGATCACTTCAGGTTTCTGAGATTTGTGTTTCTGGACCAACATTTACAATTTGTGACCCTTCCCTTTGGTCTGGGGACGGCAGTAGCCAGGTCCAGAGGCATTGCTGTGGCACCCTATCTGGACGATATCCTAGTCCAGGTGCTGTAGTTCAGTCTCGCAGAGGACCACTCGAGGGCTCTTCTGCTTTTGCTCCAATCTCAAGGTTGGAAGATAAACTCTGGAAAAAGCTCCCTGATTCCCAGCAACAGGGTGGAGTTCCGGGGGACGATAATAGATTCTATATCCATGAGAATATTTCTCACAGATCAGCGATGCAGGAAGTTTGCGTCTGCCTGTCTTTCCCTTCAATCCTACTCCAGTCCCTCTGTGGCTCATAGTATGGAGTTGATCGGGCTCATGGTATCCAGCATCAATGTCATTCCATTCGCCAGGTTCCATCTAAGACCTCTTCAGTTGTGCATGTTGAGACAGTGGAACGGCGATCATACAGATCTATCCCAACAGATTTCTCTGGACGATCGGATAAGGGAATCCCCCTCTTGGTCTATCCGTCCGGAACAACTGTCCCAAGGGACATCCTTCCTGAGACCGTCCTGGGAGATTGTGACCACGGACGCGAGTTTGGCAGGAAGGGGAGCTTTTTGGGGTGCCAGGATGGCACAGGGAAGATGGTCTCCAGAGGAATTTCTCCTCCCAATCAATATTCTGGAACTTCGAGCGTTCTACAATGCTCTGAAGGCGTGGCCTCTTCTGGGGTCGTTCAGCTTCATCAGATTCCAGACAGACAACAATACCTCGGTGGCTTACATCAACCATCAGGGGGGGACGAGAAGCTCACTAGCGATGAGAGAGGTGTCTCGGATATTAGAATGGGCAGAGTTCCACAACTGCTCGCTCTCAGCAATCCACATTCCGGGTGTGGACAACTGGGAAGCAGATTTTCTCAGCAGGCAATCCTTCCATCCGTGGGAATGGTCTCTCCACCCCGAGGTGTTTGCAGAGATTTGTTACGAATCGGGGACTCCGGAGATAGATATCATGGTGTCCAGACTCAATTGCAAGCTACCCAGATGCGGGTTGCGGTCCAGGAATCCCCAGGCAGAGCTGATAGATGCCTTGGCTGTACCTTGGGGGTTCAACCTAGTTTACATTTTTCCACGTTGCCACTTCTACCTCGTCTAATGGCCCGCATCAAGCAGGAGCAAACTTCGGCTATTCTGATTGCTCCGTGGAGGACGTGGTTTGCGGATCTGGTGGGGATGTCATTGTCTCCTCCATGGAGGTGACCCTTTTGCAGGGATCTGCTGGTACAGGGTTCTTTTCATCATCAAAACCTAGATTCTCTGAGGCTGACTGCGTGGAGATTGAACGCTTAGTCTTGGCCAAGAGAGGGTTCTCTGAGAGAGTGATTGATACTCTCATTCAGGCCAGGAAGCCGGTCACTCGTCGCACCTATCATAAGGTGTGGAGGACTTACTTGTCCTGGTGTGAGAAGCATGGATATCCTTGGCACACGGTTAAGGTATCCAGGATTTTGTCCTTTCTCCAGGATGGACTGGAGAAGGGGCTTTGCCGCCAGTTCCTTGAAGGGACAGATTTCAGAATTGTCTGTTCTGTTACACAATAGGCTCGCTGAGCTTCCTGACATACAGTCTTTTGTTCAGGCTTTGTCTAGAATCAGGCCTGCTTTTAGATAATCCGCTCCGCCCTGGAGTTTGAACTTGGTTCTGAAGGTGTTGCAGAGGGTTCCGTTTGAACCTATGCACTCTGTTGACATTAAGATTGTTTCTTGGAAGGATCTTTTTCTGTTAGCTATTGCCTCGGCATGCAGAGTATCTGAGTTGATGGCCTTGCAATATAAGCCCCTTTATCTGGTGTTTCAAGCTGATAAGGCTGTTCTTTGCACTGGTTTGGGATTCCTTCCCAAGGTTGTGTTTAACCGTAACATCAGTCAGGAAATCGTTTTTCCTTCTTTGTGTCCTAACCACTCTTTTCCTAAGGAGAGGTTACTTCATAATTTGGATGTGGTTCGAGCTACCAAGGATTTCAGACAGACTACATCTCTTTTTGTGGTGTACTCAGGGAAGCGCAGGGGGCAGAAAGCCTCTGCAACTTTTTTGTCCTTTTGGTTGAGGAGCATGATTCGCTTAGCCTACGAGACAGTGGGACATAAGCCTCCTCAGAGGATCACGTCTCATTCGACTAGAGCTGTGGCTTCTTTGTGGGCCTTCAAGAATGAGGCCTCTATGGAGCAGATTTGTAAGGCGGCTACCTGGTCCTCCATACATACCTTTTTAAAAAGTTTTACAAATTTGATGTTTTTGCTTCAGGGGAAGCAGTTTTTGGGAAAAAGGTTTTAAAGGCTGTGGTGCCCACAGATTAGGGTCCGCCTCTTACCCTCCTGTGGACTCTCCTCCCCTTTAGATGGAAAATATAAATTATGCTTACCTGATGATAATTTCATTTCCATTGTGGGGAGGAGAGTCCACGGCTCCCGCCCCTTGCCCTGGTAGGCTGACCTAAATTTAGTTTTTTTTGTTCTTCTGGCACCATTTATACCCTGATATTTCTCCTACTGTTCCTTGTTCCCTCGGCAGAATGACTGGGGGATGAGGGAAGTGGGGGAGGTATTTAAGCCTTTGGCTGGGGTGTCTTTGCCTCCTCCTGGTGGCCAGGTTCTTATTTCCCACAAGTAATGAATGAAGCCGTGGACTCTCCTCCCCACGATGGAAATGAAACTATCAGGTAAGCATAATTTATATATATATATTTTTATTTACAAGAAAATCTGTGGAACAAACATTTGTGTTTATTTTTGTTACCTTTTATCAAGAAATGGAGTAGGATATGTATTTATTCGATTACAATAGTGTTTCAGTAAATGCAGCAGGGTTAGCGCAGTAATTGCAGATTGTACCATTTTCAGTTATTTGAGATTTACCAATCTCTGTTTAAATGTGTGTTGTAGAGAACTCTTTTCTTATTGAATCAAATAATACAAAATAGGCACTTCATTTCAAGTGACAGTAAACACTGATATCTTTATATAATATGTTTAATTATGTCTAATGAAACAACTTTACAATTTACTTTCATTATTTATTCTGCCCCATTTCATGTAATTTTAGTTTTGGAAGTGGTGTTCTTTTTTCTAATTTTCAGAGCTAGAAATGCACCCTACTGATTAGTCAAAGCTAACCCTGCTACATATTTACCCCTATTAGACTTCAACTTAAAACAACTGCAAAACAATGTGCTTTATATCAACTATATTACCATGGCCAGCCTTGTTGTCTGCAGTCTCAAGCCTGGATTGGCCCCTTGAAATAAGGCAAATGTTGTGTGGTGTTTGGCTATTGAAAAATAATTGCACCAAACAAGATCTTTGTTTTAAAAGCAATTATGCTTGGCTGATAATAGAAATTTGCTTACAAAGAGAGAGAATCGCTCTACCAGGAACGAACAACAAGTCATCAGCTAGTTCTATGGCGATTTACCACCCAGGAGCAGCCTCTTTTAGCCCAGTTGTGCTTTTTACAGAGGAAAACTATCCTGAAGTATATCAGTCTGATCTTGCCAAGTAAGGTCAGTCCAACCCCCGAGATACCAGGCAATTTTCCTCTGATCAAGGAACATGACAACCCCAGATGATCGTTTCGGCCTCCTATGGGCCTCGTCAGTGAGGTGCAGCCACATTCCTCTAAGCACACTGGGCATGGAGTCCACGTCTGGTTTCCCCCATCACCCATAGGGAGACCTCCCTAGGGTCGTATTAATTTGCATACAAAGAGAGAGACGCGCTCTACCAGTAGCGACTAACAGCTCATCAGCTAGTTCTATGGCGATTTAATTACCACCCAGGAGCAGCCTCTTTTAGACCAGTGTGCTTTTTTCAGAGGAAAACTAGACGTGGACTCCTTGCCCAATGTGCTTAGAGGAATATGGCTGCACACGGAAAAGTTTTTCTCTGTGAAAAACACAATAGGGCAGAAAGAAGCTACTTCCAGGTGGTAACCGGGCCATAGAACAAGCTATTGATGCTGCTGTTAGTTCCTGGCAGACTGCTTCTCTTTCTGTTTTGCGTATGTATTATGACCCTGGGGATACTCACCCTAAGGGTGATGGGGGAAACCAGACGTGGACTCCTTGCCCAATGTGCTTAGAGGTATATGGCTGCACCTCACTGACGAGGCCCTGAGAAGGCCAAAATGGTCGTCGGGGAATGTCATGTTCCTTGTTCAGAGGAGAATTGCCTGGTATTTCGGGACTGGACTGACTATGTCGGCAGGATCAGGCTTATATACTGCAGGAAAGTTTTCCTCTGTGAAAAGCACAATTGGGCAGAAAGAAGCTACTTCCAGGTGGTAACCGGGCCATAGAACAAGCTATTAATGCTGCTGTTAGTTCCTGGCAGACTGCTTCTCTTTCTGTTTTGCTGATAATAGAAATGTCTTGTAATTGCAAGGTACGTGTTGTCCCTTTTTCTTTCTTTAATTTCTACATTTTGTAATGCCCAACTATATTATCCCAGCTTATTATACACTTTTTGTATTATTAAAGGCACTAGGCGATAAGCCTGCCCAGAGGGCAGTCTATGTTTAGAAAATACAAACCCCCAAGCTAATTTTACTAAAAATGTAAAATTACAGAAAAAATAAAGCTATCCAAAATAAAAAATTTAAACCTAAACTAATACCCCTATAAAAATAAAAACACCCCTAATCTAATACTATACTACCAATAGTCCTTAAAGGGGCCTTTTGTAGGGCATTGCCCTAATTTAAACCGCTCTTTTACTTAAAAATGACCAATTACCCCCACCCAACCAGTCACCCCAAAATAAAAAAAAACAACACTAAAAAAAAACTAAACTACCCATTCCCCCTAAAGGGGCATGTGTGTGGGCATGGTACTCACCATTCCTGAAGTCCGGCGGAGAAGGTTTTCTTCCATGCGGCTCATCATCTTCTATCTTCATCCTGTGCGAACGGATAAATATGGGGTACCTTGCATTCAATCTTCAGTGTGCGACGGACGATCGCATGAAGAGGAGCCTCCATGCCGCTGAGGACCGCCACTGATGACCGATGATGAGGATCCGTGCAGCGGAGAAGCCAGCTCTGCACCTCCTGTCCGCGCCACCTTCGCTCCTGATGAAGATAGAAGATGATGGAGCCGCCTGGAAGAAGACCTCTGCCGAACTTCAGGATCTGTGAGTACCTATTTGGGGCTTAGTTTTAGGATTTTTTATTTTTTTATTTTTAATATAAGGGATTTAATGGGCTGTAAAAGAGCTGAATGCCCCTTTTAAGGGCAATGTCCATACAAATGCCCCTTTAGGAGCAATGAGTAGTTTAGTTTTTTTTAGCGTTAGTCTTTTTTATTTGGGGGGTGGTTTGGTGGGTTGAGGAGCTGTTTAACTTAGGGCAATGCCCTACAAAAGGCCCTTTTAAGGGCTATTAGTAGTTTAGAATAGGGGGTGTTTTAATTTTTTTTGGGGGGGGGGGGCTTTTTTTGTTTTCATAGGGATTAGGTTTAATTTTTATTTATTTTTTGATAATTTTTTTGTAATTTAATGTTAGGTTTTATTTAAGTGTAACTTAGTATTGGGGTTAATTTAGGGGGTGTTAGGTTAGGGGGCTTAGTAATTAAATTAGTTATTTGCGTTGTGGGGGGTTGGCAGGTTAGGAGTTAATAGGTTAATTAGGTTGAATGCGATGTGGGGGTTTGGCGGTTTAGGGGTTAACAATTCGTGGTTGTGGGGGTTTGACAGTTTAAGGGTTAGGTAGTTTCTGTTATTTGAGTTTGGCAGTTTAAGGGTTAGGATTTTTTGTTAATACTTTGTGCAGGTTTTTTTTTTTAT
Organism: Bombina bombina; assembly: GCF_027579735.1. Taxonomy (NCBI): domain Eukaryota; kingdom Metazoa; phylum Chordata; class Amphibia; order Anura; family Bombinatoridae; genus Bombina; species Bombina bombina. Next base: position 838,948,028 of record NC_069504.1, on the reverse strand, counting down.
ACTTCGTGCAGGCGGTTAGGTTTCTACTGTTCATACTTCGTGTGGCTGTTTTTTTTTTTTTTTAATATTTCGTGCAGTGGTTAGTTTTTGGGTTTTTTTGTTAATACTTTGTGCGGGCGGTTAGTTTTTTTTTTTTTATACATCGTGCGGGAGTTTAGGTTTTCTTTCTGTAATGCTCAGTTTGCCTATGCTGCATCCAGGTGTATTTATATTCTCTGTGTTAACAGAGGTGTCATTGGGACGTGACACAGGACTTTTGAAGAGTTGAGACATCAGCTGGTACAACTAACTGGAGCCTTCGTTCGGCATTTGCTGAACCTGCCGTGTTTTCACTACTGGATAGTGACACAAAGATTTGCAACAAGTTTTATCACAAAGATTATACGAGTATCTAGCGTGCAATTTGCACTAAGGTCGGATACTTTTCTTCTCTCCCGAGTGTAACAGAGAGCGGACATACGGATCAGCTGCAGAGTGTCTATAAGTAGATAAAGAAGTAACAGTGATATAAAAATCACAGTGCTTCTATAGGAGGCGCTAACAGGCGTAGGGTATATGTAATATAATGTGGTTCCCTATATATGCAATTTATGTGGTTAAAATAACAATAAATACAATGGTGTAATGAAAATAAAAAATGGGGCAGATGATGCACAATTGACAAATATGAATAAAACAATAAAACAATATAACCATAAAATGGGAAAAATAAAAAGTATATATAAGAACCAGCCAAACAAAGCCGGAGGAATAGTCCAAAGGGAGTCTTCAACTTCCCAAAACTGGATAGGCAGCTCTCTGTGGTCACCCAAGGTGATGATGTACTTCTGTAAAGATGAGATAAAAACAAACACAGAGGCGCCACATGTGTAGGTCAATAAAACCAAAAAGATCCAATTAGCGACAGAATAAGGGTACTCACAAGCAGGGCGGCACTCTCTTGTGCCGGCAGAGGCAGGCTGGTATTTGCAGCAAACCAGCTGGCTGTGTGGCAGGTCTGTACCGAATGTGGTCAGCGCTGAAGTTTGCTGGTTGTGTTGCCTCTATCCGGTGTTCCCAGAGTGTTGTTTCTCCTCAGCTGGAGTTGCACTGGAGCTAAAAGGGGGGGAGGGAGGCTCAGCTGCCCTCAGGCTAACTTATCTGCCCGCCCTTTCCTCTTCAGTCTCCCACCCACCGCTTTCTCAGTCTGGTGTTGTTGTGGTAGTCTCCATATCAGTAACCTGAGGGCAGCTGAGCCGCCCCCCCCCCCCCCTTTTCGCTCCAGTGCAACTCCAGCTGAGGAGAAACAACACTCTGGGAACACCGGATAGAGGCAACACAACCAGCAAACTTCAGCGCTGACCACATTCGGTACAGACCTGCCACACAGCCAGCTGGTTTGCTGCAAATACCAGCCTGCCTCTGCCGGCACAAGAGAGTGCCGCCCTGCTTGTGAGTACCCTTATTCTGTCGCTAATTGGATCTTTTTGGTTTTATTGACCTACACATGTGGCGCCTCTGTGTTTGTTTTTATCTCATCTTTACAGAGTGTCTATAAGCAGCACTGACTAATAGGAGCTGAGCAGTCTAACAGATCCTCTACACGTGACCATAACGGCTGGAGGAAGAGACTACACAGAGGTTAAACGGCTAATCGAGCTGGATGTCCTCTGTTTATTACCACTCCCGAATAGCCAGGTAAAAATACATCTATGTGCCTAAGGATCGATCCATTCTTTAATCAGACTGTGTAAACTGCAGTTGTTGCCTTCGTCTGAAGTCTGTAACATTTTTTGACACTTGTTTGTTACAGTTTTGGCCAGAACTCTCTTTTTTTTTTAGTGGTGCCAATATATAATTTTTCCCTACTTGTTTTTTAGTTGTGCTAAATCGGAGACATCCGAAACTTTTATCTATTTTTATCATTGTGTTATATTTAGGTAGCAGATATTGATTACGTGTAGTTGCATTATTGTTTAGGTTTATTAAATTGTTTGCTTTATTACCATTTGAATATTTGTGTTTCCTTATTTGCCATATATTGGTTTTACCCCCCACCAATTACTATTATTGATGGTATATAAACAACTGTCTTTTGGTCTAATTATTAACCTTTAGCCTTTGAGTGCAGCCATCTTTTCTTTGAGGATGCGTGCGCAACTGGCGACACCGACGGACGCTTTACAAACACGATTATAGTATAGATATGAAACTCTAAATTTTCCTTTCATACTTCAGATAGAGCATGCAATTTTAATCAACTTTCCAATTTGCTTCTATTTCCTTCTTAATATGAGGAGAGTCCACGGCTTCATTCCTTAATTGTGGAAATACAGAACCTGGCCACCATGAGGAGGCAAAGACACCCCAGCCAAATGCTTAAATACCTCCCCCACTTCCCTCATCCCCCAGTCATTCTTTGCCTTTCGTCACAAGAGGTTGGCAGAGAAGTGTCGGAAGATTTCGGAGTAGTTCCTTAGGAAGGGTATCCACCCTTTTGAGATGGGACTGGAGTTTTAAGTAGTCTTGTCAGCCTCTCAGTGAGAGCATTGATGGAAGTTAGAGTCTGGAGATGCAGGGAGAGTCTTTCTGCGAACCCATCCAGACTCATATTAACAGCTCCTTAAGCAATCGGCATTGACGAGTTTCACTGCCTGCTTTCTTCACTCAAGTCCATGGCAGAAGTGCTGCTACAATCTGTCAAACTTGAAGGACCGTGTCACTGTTCCACAGCATAGATTCCGGTAAGATCGTTTCATTATTTTAGACATGTGTTAATGATAGAAGACAGGATCACAGTGGGACTCCTTTATCTTTATGGAATCGAGGGCTAATATCTCCTGAGGGGGATTATTGAACAGTGGGGGTCATATTTGTTATGTGATTTCGACTGCTTATGTTTAAGAATGTTTGGGCTCTTAGGCTGATATGGAACGTACAGGTTATTTTCATTTTGAGAGCTGCGCAGTTTCTTTATATTAAGCTGGCATGCTTTTTCCTTAGCAGGGGCATGTCCTGCATGAGCACCATGTGACTGGGAATGGTCAAATTTTTTCCCTGCTTCCGATTCCTGACCGGGTGTCTGCAGAGAGGAGCATCTTCTCTCTCTGTCTAGTAGGTGGTGAGTGCCCCAGCCATTTGGGGTATAAGGTGCCAGTTGTTTTTCCTTTTCTATAATTTGATATAGACGAGTTATGGAGGATTCTGATATCCTGTATATATTGTGAGGAGGCCCCGGTAATCCAGCCCTCTCAATTATGTTCAGTATGCCGCAATAGTGTTCTCATCAACCAATATGGAGATGTTAGAGACCACTGAGCCATCTGCCTCTGAGGACTCTTCGTCCAGTGAGGTGTGTTCCCTAGATTCTGTTCCTACATATGCAGTTTCCCGAGTTCCGATCCTCCTTCACCTGTAAGGGGTTTGTTTCCACCAGAGGTTGCTGCGCAGTTCCGCATGGCCATCTCTACGGCCTTAGCAGGCTCTCCTGCCCAAGGACATTCGTGTAAATTAACGAGTCTGCTGACTTGGGTTCTCCGACTGCGGAGGGCTTAACATTTAGATTGGCACGCCTGTGTTTACTTCTGAGAGACGTTTTGGCGATGTTAGAGGTTTCCAGTACTGATCAGTCAGTTGAATCTCAGTCCTCTAAATCAGATAACGATCTTAACTAGACTAGTGGAGGATGGTGATATCCTTGTCTTGTTTTACTTTTTGTTTTATTGTTTATTTAGAATCCCAGTTCCAAGCTCTATGGGGGGTTGTGTCGTATGACAGGCTGGACCTGTTTTTGTTTGTACACTCCTTTTCAGCTTATCACTTGTGGGCGCTTGCCTATTTTCTTTTAATTTGCTATTCCATTACGGATAGTTTTTTGTTTTTAGAGCTGTGGGTTGTTTTAGAAACTCTTCTTAGAAAAATGTTTCGTCACATGGGATTTTTAATTCTATCGACTTTGATGGTAGAGATTGTTGGAGACTTCTGGTGGAAGCTTATAGATTTCTGTTTGGGGTGATCCCCCGATATTTTCGAGAGCTTTTAAGCCTCGGAGCTTAATTTTTTATTTTGATTATTCAGTTGTTCTAGCTTTGCTGGAGCTTAATAAGTTTAGTTTTAGCCCTGGAGTGTTCCGGAAGATACGTTGCATCCTAAATGACAGACAGGACCTGTTGTGGATACTATTTAGGTCTGTTCCTTCTTTCTACTCAAGAGGAGGAGTTTTTTTTTCTAGATTTCCGGTCCAGGTACAGCAGGCCCATCTATGCTAGTTAACAGGCTGGACCTGTTTAGTAATTATCTGGGATGGGTGCTTGATACTGGATCATATGGATCTAGGGGTCCTAGAGGCCGGAACTAGACTTCTTTCTGGGCAATTGTCTTGTCAGAGAAGGGGAAGTTTTTCAAGTGACCTTTGGAGTCATAGTCCCGGTATCTATCACACTGTGGGAATATTTTCTTCCACTGTCCTAATTGGGTTCTATGATTTTTAAGCAGAGCTTACTAGTTCTTCTTTTCGCTGGAGAATGTAAGGTTATCCCTTCCTTTGTTAGAAAGAAATATGTCTTTCTTGTTTCATCATTTTTGAGCAAATCCGGTTCTTAGGAACCGTATCTTACAGTAAACCTTGTTCTGATCCTTCTTGGGATCTTGGGTTTAAGGTGGCAGTATCCTGCTTCCAGATTTTACAGTAGTTCCAGGGTCACAGCCTTTCTGTGTTTCTTACCTTCGCCTGGTAATAGACTTTTAGGGAATTTCTTGTGTCTTTTCTATCCTCAAAGTTAGATCTAGACCTGAGTTGCTGGTGTCGACACCAAAGTGGATCTGGATGCTGTTTTGCCTTATGGACAGGGATTTTTCCTGAGATATTGAGAATTTACCATCGGTTTATGCCCTTCAGCCGCCTTCTGGTCTTGGTTGACACGGGGGTGGAGAGTGATATACACAGCCGAGGCCGTGACTTTGGCATGGTGTTGGTGAATCTGTCTTAACAGACTTACATGTAATACCTGTTGGGGAAATTAATCCTAGTGTTCCGTTCAGCTCTCTCTGTTTTGAGGAATTGTTCTCTTAGTTCTCCCGGGGCGGTTTTGACCTTGTCGCTTCCTTGTCCGTGGGCAGAGTGTGTCCTAGGGAGGTCTGTGGGTTGGGAGTTTCCTTCCGATTATTCCTTTGGTTCCTTAGCGAGCATTCTGCTTGGAGGATTTGGTCTTCTGGGTTTGTACCAGTTGGGACCTCTCAGTGGAGAGACCTTCTTTTGGAGAAGGAGAGTTCCTCCTGCTAAACAGGTTAGGAGTTAATAGGTTAATTAGGTTGAATGCGATGTGGGGGTTTGGCGGTTTAGGGGTTAACAATTCGTGGTTGTGGGGGTTTGACAGTTTAAGGGTTAGGTAGTTTCTGTTATTTGAGTTTGGCAGTTTAAGTGTTAGGATTTTTTGTTAATACTTTGTGCAGGTTTTTTTTTTATACTTCGTGCAGGCGGTTAGGTTTCTACTGTTCATACTTCGTGTGGCTGTTTTTTTTTTTTTTTTTTAATATTTCGTGCAGTGGTTAGTTTTTGGGTTTTTTTGTTAATACTTTGTGCGGGCGGTTAGTTTTTTTTTTTTTATACATCGTGCGGGAGTTTAGGTTTTCTTTCTGTAATGCTCAGTTTGCCTATGCTGCATCCAGGTGTATTTATATTCTCTGTGTTAACAGAGGTGTCATTGGGACGTGACACAGGACTTTTGAAGAGTTGAGACATCAGCTGGTACAACTAACTGGAGCCTTCGTTCGGCATTTGCTGAACCTGCCGTGTTTTCACTACTGGATAGTGACACAAAGATTTGCAACAAGTTTTATCACAAAGATTATACGAGTATCTAGCGTGCAATTTGCACTAAGGTCGGATACTTTTCTTCTCTCCCGAGTGTAACAGAGAGCGGACATACGGATCAGCTGCAGAGTGTCTATAAGTAGATAAAGAAGTAACAGTGATATAAAAATCACAGTGCTTCTATAGGAGGCGCTAACAGGTGTAGGGTATATGTAATATATTGTGGTTCCCTATATATGCAATTTATGTGGTTAAAATAACAATAAATACAATGGTGTAATGAAAATTAAAAATGGGGCAGATGATGCACAATTGACAAATATGAGTAAAACAATAAAACAATATAACCATAAAATGGGAAAGATAAAAAGTATATATAAGAACCAGCCAATCAAAGCCAGAGGAATAGTCCAAAGGGAGTCTTCAACTTCCCAAAACTGGATAGGCAGCTCTCTGTGGTCACCCAAGGTGATGATTATGTACTTCTGTAAAGATGAGATAAAAACAAACACAGAGGCGCCACATGTGTAGGTCAATAAAACCAAAAAAGATCCAATGAGCGACAGAATAAGGGTACTCACAAGCAGGGCGGCACTCTCTTGTGCCGGCAGAGGCAGGCTGGTATTTGCAGCAAACCAGCTGGCTGTGTGGCAGGTCTGTACCGAATGTGGTCAGCGCTGAAGTTTGCTGGTTGTGTTGCCTCTATCCGGTGTTCCCAGAGTGTTGTTTCTCCTCAGTTGGAGTTGCACTGGAGCTAAAAGGGGGGGAGGGAGGCTCAGCTGCCCTCAGGCTAACTTATCTGCCCGCCCTTTCCTCTTCAGTCTCCCACCCACCGCTTTCTCAGTCTGGTGTTGTTGTGGTAGTCTCCATATCAGTAACCTGAGGGCAGCTGAGCCTCCCCCCCCCCCTTTTCGCTCCAGTGCAACTCCAGCTGAGGAGAAACAACACTCTGGGAACACCGGATAGAGGCAACACAACCAGCAAACTTCAGCGCTGACCACATTCGGTACAGACCTGCCACACAGCCAGCTGGTTTGCTGCAAATACCAGCCTGCCTCTGCCGGCACAAGAGAGTGCCGCCCTGCTTGTGAGTACCCTTATTCTGTCGCTAATTGGATCTTTTTGGTTTTATTGACCTACACATGTGGCACCTCTGTGTTTGTTTTTATCTCATCTTTACAGAGTGTCTATAAGCAGCACTGACTAATAGGAGCTGAGCAGTCTAACAGATCCTCTACACGTGACCATAACGGCTGGAGGAAGAGACTACACAGAGGTTAAACGGCTAATCGAGCTGGATGTCCTCTGTTTATTACCACTCCCGAATAGCCAGGTAAAAATACATCTATGTGCCTAAGGATCGATCCATTCTTTAATCAGACTGTGTAAACTGCAGTTGTTGCCTTCGTCTGAAGTCTGTAACATTTTTTGACACTTGTTTGTTACAGTTTTGGCCAGAACTCTCTTTTTTTTTTAGTGGTGCCAATATATAATTTTTCCCTACTTGTTTTTTAGTTGTGCTAAATCGGAGACATCCGAAACTTTTATCTATTTTTATCATTGTGTTATATTTAGGTAGCAGATATTGATTACGTGTAGTTGCATTATTGTTTAGGTTTATTAAATTGTTTGCTTTATTACCATTTGAATATTTGTGTTTCCTTATTTGCCATATATTGGTTTTACCCCCCACCAATTACTATTATTGATGGTATATAAACAACTGTCTTTTGGTCTAATTATTAACCTTTAGCCTTTGAGTGCAGCCATCTTTTCTTTGAGGATGCGTGCGCAACTGGCGACACCGACGGACGCTTTACAAACACGATTATAGTATAGATATGAAACTCTAAATTTTCCTTTCATACTTCAGATAGAGCATGCAATTTTAATCAACTTTCCAATTTGCTTCTATTTCCTTCTTAATATGAGGAGAGTCCACGGCTTCATTCCTTAATTGTGGAAATACAGAACCTGGCCACCATGAGGAGGCAAAGACACCCCAGCCAAATGCTTAAATACCTCCCCCACTTCCCTCATCCCCCAGTCATTCTTTGCCTTTCGTCACAAGAGGTTGGCAGAGAAGTGTCGGAAGATTTCGGAGTAGTTCCTTAGGAAGGGTATCCACCCTTTTGAGATGGGACTGGAGTTTTAAGTAGTCTTGTCAGCCTCTCAGTGAGAGCATTGATGGAAGTTAGAGTCTGGAGATGCAGGGAGAGTCTTTCTGCGAACCCATCCAGACTCATATTAACAGCTCCTTAAGCAATCGGCATTGACGAGTTTCACTGCCTGCTTTCTTCACTCAAGTCCATGGCAGAAGTGCTGCTACAATCTGTCAAACTTGAAGGACCGTGTCACTGTTCCACAGCATAGATTCCGGTAAGATCGTTTCATTATTTTAGACATGTGTTAATGATAGAAGACAGGATCACAGTGGGACTCCTTTATCTTTATGGAATCGAGGGCTAATATCTCCTGAGGGGGATTATTGAACAGTGGGGGTCATATTTGTTATGTGATTTCGACTGCTTATGTTTAAGAATGTTTGGGCTCTTAGGCTGATATGGAACGTACAGGTTATTTTCATTTTGAGAGCTGCGCAGTTTCTTTATATTAAGCTGGCATGCTTTTTCCTTAGCAGGGGCATGTCCTGCATGAGCACCATGTGACTGGGAATGGTCAAATTTTTTCCCTGCTTCCGATTCCTGACCGGGTGTCTGCAGAGAGGAGCATCTTCTCTCTCTGTCTAGTAGGTGGTGAGTGCCCCAGCCATTTGGGGTATAAGGTGCCAGTTGTTTTTCCTTTTCTATAATTTGATATAGACGAGTTATGGAGGATTCTGATATCCTGTATATATTGTGAGGAGGCCCCGGTAATCCAGCCCTCTCAATTATGTTCAGTATGCCGCAATAGTGTTCTCATCAACCAATATGGAGATGTTAGAGACCACTGAGCCATCTGCCTCTGAGGACTCTTCGTCCAGTGAGGTGTGTTCCCTAGATTCTGTTCCTACATATGCAGTTTCCCGAGTTCCGATCCTCCTTCACCTGTAAGGGGTTTGTTTCCACCAGAGGTTGCTGCGCAGTTCCGCATGGCCATCTCTACGGCCTTAGCAGGCTCTCCTGCCCAAGGACATTCGTGTAAATTAACGAGTCTGCTGACTTGGGTTCTCCGACTGCGGAGGGCTTAACATTTAGATTGGCACGCCTGTGTTTACTTCTGAGAGACGTTTTGGCGATGTTAGAGGTTTCCAGTACTGATCAGTCAGTTGAATCTCAGTCCTCTAAATCAGATAACGATCTTAACTAGACTAGTGGAGGATGGTGATATCCTTGTCTTGTTTTACTTTTTGTTTTATTGTTTATTTAGAATCCCAGTTCCAAGCTCTATGGGGGGTTGTGTCGTATGACAGGCTGGACCTGTTTTTGTTTGTACACTCCTTTTCAGCTTATCACTTGTGGGCGCTTGCCTATTTTCTTTTAATTTGCTATTCCATTACGGATAGTTTTTTGTTTTTAGAGCTGTGGGTTGTTTTAGAAACTCTTCTTAGAAAAATGTTTCGTCACATGGGATTTTTAATTCTATCGACTTTGATGGTAGAGATTGTTGGAGACTTCTGGTGGAAGCTTATAGATTTCTGTTTGGGGTGATCCCCCGATATTTTCGAGAGCTTTTAAGCCTCGGAGCTTAATTTTTTATTTTGATTATTCAGTTGTTCTAGCTTTGCTGGAGCTTAATAAGTTTAGTTTTAGCCCTGGAGTGTTCCGGAAGATACGTTGCATCCTAAATGACAGACAGGACCTGTTGTGGATACTATTTAGGTCTGTTCCTTCTTTCTACTCAAGAGGAGGAGTTTTTTTTTCTAGATTTCCGGTCCAGGTACAGCAGGCCCATCTATGCTAGTTAACAGGCTGGACCTGTTTAGTAATTATCTGGGATGGGTGCTTGATACTGGATCATATGGATCTAGGGGTCCTAGAGGCCGGAACTAGACTTCTTTCTGGGCAATTGTCTTGTCAGAGAAGGGGAAGTTTTTCAAGTGACCTTTGGAGTCATAGTCCCGGTATCTATCACACTGTGGGAATATTTTCTTCCACTGTCCTAATTGGGTTCTATGATTTTTAAGCAGAGCTTACTAGTTCTTCTTTTCACTGGAGAATGTAAGGTTATCCCTTCCTTTGTTAGAAAGAAATATGTCTTTCTTGTTTCATCATTTTTGAGCAAATCCGGTTCTTAGGAACCGTATCTTACAGTAAACCTTGTTCTGATCCTTCTTGGGATCTTGGGTTTAAGGTGGCAGTATCCTGCTTCCAGATTTTACAGTAGTTCCAGGGTCACAGCCTTTCTGTGTTTCTTACCTTCGCCTGGTAATAGACTTTTAGGGAATTTCTTGTGTCTTTTCTATCCTCAAAGTTAGATCTAGACCTGAGTTGCTGGTGTCGACACCAAAGTGGATCTGGATGCTGTTTTGCCTTATGGACAGGGATTTTTCCTGAGATATTGAGAATTTACCATCGGGTTATGCCCTTCAGCCGCCTTCTGGTCTTGGTTGACACGGGGGTGGAGAGTGATATACACAGCCGAGGCCGTGACTTTGGCATGGTGTTGGTGAATCTGTCTTAACAGACTTACATGTAATACCTGTTGGGGAAATTAATCCTAGTGTTCCGTTCAGCTCTCTCTGTTTTGAGGAATTGTTCTCTTAGTTCTCCCGGGGCGGTTTTGACCTTGTCGCTTCCTTGTCCGTGGGCAGAGTGTGTCCTAGGGAGGTCTGTGGGTTGGGAGTTTCCTTCCGATTATTCCTTTGGTTCCTTAGCGAGCATTCTGCTTGGAGGATTTGGTCTTCTGGGTTTGTACCAGTTGGGACCTCTCAGTGGAGAGACCTTCTTTTGGAGAAGGAGAGTTCCTCCTGCTAAACAGGTTAGGAGTTAATAGGTTAATTAGGTTGAATGCGATGTGGGGGTTTGGCGGTTTAGGGGTTAACAATTCGTGGTTGTGGGGGTTTGACAGTTTAAGGGTTAGGTAGTTTCTGTTATTTGAGTTTGGCAGTTTAAGGGTTAGGATTTTTTGTTAATACTTTGTGCAGGTTTTTTTTTTATACTTCGTGCAGGCGGTTAGGTTTCTACTGTTCATACTTCGTGTGGCTGTTTTTTTTTTTTTTTTTTTAATATTTCGTGCAGTGGTTAGTTTTTGGGTTTTTTTGTTAATACTTTGTGCGGGCGGTTAGTTTTTTTTTTTTTATACATCGTGCGGGAGTTTAGGTTTTCTTTCTGTAATGCTCAGTTTGCCTATGCTGCATCCAGGTGTATTTATATTCTCTGTGTTAACAGAGGTGTCATTGGGACGTGACACAGGACTTTTGAAGAGTTGAGACATCAGCTGGTACAACTAACTGGAGCCTTCGTTCGGCATTTGCTGAACCTGCCGTGTTTTCACTACTGGATAGTGACACAAAGATTTGCAACAAGTTTTATCACAAAGATTATACGAGTATCTAGCGTGCAATTTGCACTAAGGTCGGATACTTTTCTTCTCTCCCGAGTGTAACAGAGAGCGGACATACGGATCAGCTGCAGAGTGTCTATAAGTAGATAAAGAAGTAACAGTGATATAAAAATCACAGTGCTTCTATAGGAGGCGCTAACAGGCGTAGGGTATATGTAATATAATGTGGTTCCCTATATATGCAATTTATGTGGTTAAAATAACAATAAATACAATGGTGTAATGAAAATAAAAAATGGGGCAGATGATGCACAATTGACAAATATGAATAAAACAATAAAACAATATAACCATAAAATGGGAAAAATAAAAAGTATATATAAGAACCAGCCAAACAAAGCCGGAGGAATAGTCCAAAGGGAGTCTTCAACTTCCCAAAACTGGATAGGCAGCTCTCTGTGGTCACCCAAGGTGATGATGTACTTCTGTAAAGATGAGATAAAAACAAACACAGAGGCGCCACATGTGTAGGTCAATAAAACCAAAAAGATCCAATTAGCGACAGAATAAGGGTACTCACAAGCAGGGCGGCACTCTCTTGTGCCGGCAGAGGCAGGCTGGTATTTGCAGCAAACCAGCTGGCTGTGTGGCAGGTCTGTACCGAATGTGGTCAGCGCTGAAGTTTGCTGGTTGTGTTGCCTCTATCCGGTGTTCCCAGAGTGTTGTTTCTCCTCAGCTGGAGTTGCACTGGAGCTAAAAGGGGGGGAGGGAGGCTCAGCTGCCCTCAGGCTAACTTATCTGCCCGCCCTTTCCTCTTCAGTCTCCCACCCACCGCTTTCTCAGTCTGGTGTTGTTGTGGTAGTCTCCATATCAGTAACCTGAGGGCAGCTGAGCCTCCCCCCCCCCCCCCTTTTCGCTCCAGTGCAACTCCAGCTGAGGAGAAACAACACTCTGGGAACACCGGATAGAGGCAACACAACCAGCAAACTTCAGCGCTGACCACATTCGGTACAGACCTGCCACACAGCCAGCTGGTTTGCTGCAAATACCAGCCTGCCTCTGCCGGCACAAGAGAGTGCCGCCCTGCTTGTGAGTACCCTTATTCTGTCGCTAATTGGATCTTTTTGGTTTTATTGACCTACACATGTGGCGCCTCTGTGTTTGTTTTTATCTCATCTTTACAGAGTGTCTATAAGCAGCACTGACTAATAGGAGCTGAGCAGTCTAACAGATCCTCTACACGTGACCATAACGGCTGGAGGAAGAGACTACACAGAGGTTAAACGGCTAATCGAGCTGGATGTCCTCTGTTTATTACCACTCCCGAATAGCCAGGTAAAAATACATCTATGTGCCTAAGGATCGATCCATTCTTTAATCAGACTGTGTAAACTGCAGTTGTTGCCTTCGTCTGAAGTCTGTAACATTTTTTGACACTTGTTTGTTACAGTTTTGGCCAGAACTCTCTTTTTTTTTAGTGGTGCCAATATATAATTTTTCCCTACTTGTTTTTTAGTTGTGCTAAATCGGAGACATCCGAAATTTGTATCTATTTTTATCATTGTGTTATATTTAGGTAGCAGATATTGATTACGTGTAGTTGCATTATTGTTTAGGTTTATTAAATTGTTTGCTTTATTACCATTTGAATATTTGTGTTTCCTTATTTGCCATATATTGGTTTTACCCCCCACCAATTACTATTATTGATGGTATATAAACAACTGTCTTTTGGTCTAATTATTAACCTTTAGCCTTTGAGTGCAGCCATCTTTTCTTTGAGGATGCGTGCGCAACTGGCGACACCGACGGACGCTTTACAAACACGATTATAGTATAGATATGAAACTCTAAATTTTCCTTTCATACTTCAGATAGAGCATGCAATTTTAATCAACTTTCCAATTTGCTTCTATTTCCTTCTTAATATGAGGAGAGTCCACGGCTTCATTCCTTAATTGTGGAAATACAGAACCTGGCCACCATGAGGAGGCAAAGACACCCCAGCCAAATGCTTAAATACCTCCCCCACTTCATTCATCCCCCAGTCATTCTTTGCCTTTCGTCACAAGAGGTTGGCAGAGAAGTGTCGGAAGATTTCGGAGTAGTTCCTTAGGAAGGGTATCCACCCTTTTGAGATGGGACTGGAGTTTTAAGTAGTCTTGTCAGCCTCTCAGTGAGAGCATTGATGGAAGTTAGAGTCTGGAGATGCAGGGAGAGTCTTTCTGCGAACCCATCCAGACTCATATTAACAGCTCCTTAAGCAATCGGCATTGACGAGTTTCACTGCCTGCTTTCTTCACTCAAGTCCATGGCAGAAGTGCTGCTACAATCTGTCAAACTTGAAGGACCGTGTCACTGTTCCACAGCATAGATTCCGGTAAGATCGTTTCATTATTTTAGACATGTGTTAATGATAGAAGACAGGATCACAGTGGGACTCCTTTATCTTTATGGAATCGAGGGCTAATATCTCCTGAGGGGGATTATTGAACAGTGGGGGTCATATTTGTTATGTGATTTCGACTGCTTATGTTTAAGAATGTTTGGGCTCTTAGGCTGATATGGAACGTACAGGTTATTTTCATTTTGAGAGCTGCGCAGTTTCTTTATATTAAGCTGGCATGCTTTTTCCTTAGCAGGGGCATGTCCTGCATGAGCACCATGTGACTGGGAATGGTCAAATTTTTTCCCTGCTTCCGATTCCTGACCGGGTGTCTGCAGAGAGGAGCATCTTCTCTCTCTGTCTAGTAGGTGGTGAGTGCCCCAGCCATTTGGGGTATAAGGTGCCAGTTGTTTTTCCTTTTCTATAATTTGATATAGACGAGTTATGGAGGATTCTGATATCCTGTATATATTGTGAGGAGGCCCCGGTAATCCAGCCCTCTCAATTATGTTCAGTATGCCGCAATAGTGTTCTCATCAACCAATATGGAGATGTTAGAGACCACTGAGCCATCTGCCTCTGAGGACTCTTCGTCCAGTGAGGTGTGTTCCCTAGATTCTGTTCCTACATATGCAGTTTCCCGAGTTCCGATCCTCCTTCACCTGTAAGGGGTTTGTTTCCACCAGAGGTTGCTGCGCAGTTCCGCATGGCCATCTCTACGGCCTTAGCAGGCTCTCCTGCCCAAGGACATTCGTGTAAATTAACGAGTCTGCTGACTTGGGTTCTCCGACTGCGGAGGGCTTAACATTTAGATTGGCACGCCTGTGTTTACTTCTGAGAGACGTTTTGGCGATGTTAGAGGTTTCCAGTACTGATCAGTCAGTTGAATCTCAGTCCTCTAAATCAGATAACGATCTTAACTAGACTAGTGGAGGATGGTGATATCCTTGTCTTGTTTTACTTTTTGTTTTATTGTTTATTTAGAATCCCAGTTCCAAGCTCTATGGGGGGTTGTGTCGTATGACAGGCTGGACCTGTTTTTGTTTGTACACTCCTTTTCAGCTTATCACTTGTGGGCGCTTGCCTATTTTCTTTTAATTTGCTATTCCATTACGGATAGTTTTTTGTTTTTAGAGCTGTGGGTTGTTTTAGAAACTCTTCTTAGAAAAACGTTTCGTCACATGGGATTTTTAATTCTATCGACTTTGATGGTAGAGATTGTTGGAGACTTCTGGTGGAAGCTTATAGATTTCTGTTTGGGGTGATCCCCCGATATTTTCGAGAGCTTTTAAGCCTCGGAGCTTAATTTTTTATTTTGATTATTCAGTTGTTCTAGCTTTGCTGGAGCTTAATAAGTTTAGTTTTAGCCCTGGAGTGTTCCGGAAGATACGTTGCATCCTAAATGACAGACAGGACCTGTTGTGGATACTATTTAGGTCTGTTCCTTCTTTCTACTCAAGAGGAGGAGTTTTTTTTTCTAGATTTCCGGTCCAGGTACAGCAGGCCCATCTATGCTAGTTAACAGGCTGGACCTGTTTAGTAATTATCTGGGATGGGTGCTTGATACTGGATCATATGGATCTAGGGGTCCTAGAGGCCGGAACTAGACTTCTTTCTGGGCAATTGTCTTGTCAGAGAAGGGGAAGTTTTTCAAGTGACCTTTGGAGTCATAGTCCCGGTATCTATCACACTGTGGGAATATTTTCTTCCACTGTCCTAATTGGGTTCTATGATTTTTAAGCAGAGCTTACTAGTTCTTCTTTTCGCTGGAGAATGTAAGGTTATCCCTTCCTTTGTTAGAAAGAAATATGTCTTTCTTGTTTCATCATTTTTGAGCAAATCCGGTTCTTAGGAACCGTATCTTACAGTAAACCTTGTTCTGATCCTTCTTGGGATCTTGGGTTTAAGGTGGCAGTATCCTGCTTCCAGATTTTACAGTAGTTCCAGGGTCACAGCCTTTCTGTGTTTCTTACCTTCGCCTGGTAATAGACTTTTAGGGAATTTCTTGTGTCTTTTCTATCCTCAAAGTTAGATCTAGACCTGAGTTGCTGGTGTCGACACCAAAGTGGATCTGGATGCTGTTTTGCCTTATGGACAGGGATTTTTCCTGAGATATTGAGAATTTACCATCGGGTTATGCCCTTCAGCCGCCTTCTGGTCTTGGTTGACACGGGGGTGGAGAGTGATATACACAGCCGAGGCCGTGACTTTGGCATGGTGTTGGTGAATCTGTCTTAACAGACTTACATGTAATACCTGTTGGGGAAATTAATCCTAGTGTTCCGTTCAGCTCTCTCTGTTTTGAGGAATTGTTCTCTTAGTTCTCCCGGGGCGGTTTTGACCTTGTCGCTTCCTTGTCCGTGGGCAGAGTGTGTCCTAGGGAGGTCTGTGGGTTGGGAGTTTCCTTCCGATTATTCCTTTGGTTCCTTAGCGAGCATTCTGCTTGGAGGATTTGGTCTTCTGGGTTTGTACCAGTTGGGACCTCTCAGTGGAGAGACCTTCTTTTGGAGAAGGAGAGTTCCTCCTGCTAAACAGGTTAGGAGTTAATAGGTTAATTAGGTTGAATGCGATGTGGGGGTTTGGCGGTTTAGGGGTTAACAATTCGTGGTTGTGGGGGTTTGACAGTTTAAGGGTTAGGTAGTTTCTGTTATTTGAGTTTGGCAGTTTAAGGGTTAGGATTTTTTGTTAATACTTTGTGCAGGTTTTTTTTTTATACTTCGTGCAGGCGGTTAGGTTTCTACTGTTCATACTTCGTGTGGCTGTTTTTTTTTTTTTTTTTTTAATATTTCGTGCAGTGGTTAGTTTTTGGGTTTTTTTGTTAATACTTTGTGCGGGCGGTTAGTTTTTTTTTTTTTATACATCGTGCGGGAGTTTAGGTTTTCTTTCTGTAATGCTCAGTTTGCCTATGCTGCATCCAGGTGTATTTATATTCTCTGTGTTAACAGAGGTGTCATTGGGACGTGACACAGGACTTTTGAAGAGTTGAGACATCAGCTGGTACAACTAACTGGAGCCTTCGTTCGGCATTTGCTGAACCTGCCGTGTTTTCACTACTGGATAGTGACACAAAGATTTGCAACAAGTTTTATCACAAAGATTATACGAGTATCTAGCGTGCAATTTGCACTAAGGTCGGATACTTTTCTTCTCTCCCGAGTGTAACAGAGAGCGGACATACGGATCAGCTGCAGAGTGTCTATAAGTAGATAAAGAAGTAACAGTGATATAAAAATCACAGTGCTTCTATAGGAGGCGCTAACAGGCGTAGGGTATATGTAATATAATGTGGTTCCCTATATATGCAATTTATGTGGTTAAAATAACAATAAATACAATGGTGTAATGAAAATAAAAAATGGGGCAGATGATGCACAATTGACAAATATGAATAAAACAATAAAACAATATAACCATAAAATGGGAAAAATAAAAAGTATATATAAGAACCAGCCAAACAAAGCCGGAGGAATAGTCCAAAGGGAGTCTTCAACTTCCCAAAACTGGATAGGCAGCTCTCTGTGGTCACCCAAGGTGATGATGTACTTCTGTAAAGATGAGATAAAAACAAACACAGAGGCGCCACATGTGTAGGTCAATAAAACCAAAAAGATCCAATTAGCGACAGAATAAGGGTACTCACAAGCAGGGCGGCACTCTCTTGTGCCGGCAGAGGCAGGCTGGTATTTGCAGCAAACCAGCTGGCTGTGTGGCAGGTCTGTACCGAATGTGGTCAGCGCTGAAGTTTGCTGGTTGTGTTGCCTCTATCCGGTGTTCCCAGAGTGTTGTTTCTCCTCAGTTGGAGTTGCACTGGAGCTAAAAGGGGGGGAGGGAGGCTCAGCTGCCCTCAGGCTAACTTATCTGCCCGCCCTTTCCTCTTCAGTCTCCCACCCACCGCTTTCTCAGTCTGGTGTTGTTGTGGTAGTCTCCATATCAGTAACCTGAGGGCAGCTGAGCCTCCCCCCCCCCCCTTTTCTCCAGTGCAACTCCAGCTGAGGAGAAACAACACTCTGGGAACACCGGATAGAGGCAACACAACCAGCAAACTTCAGCGCTGACCACATTCGGTACAGACCTGCCACACAGCCAGCTGGTTTGCTGCAAATACCAGCCTGCCTCTGCCGGCACAAGAGAGTGCCGCCCTGCTTGTGAGTACCCTTATTCTGTCGCTAATTGGATCTTTTTGGTTTTATTGACCTACACATGTGGCGCCTCTGTGTTTGTTTTTATCTCATCTTTACAGAGTGTCTATAAGCAGCACTGACTAATAGGAGCTGAGCAGTCTAACAGATCCTCTACACGTGACCATAACGGCTGGAGGAAGAGACTACACAGAGGTTAAACGGCTAATCGAGCTGGATGTCCTCTGTTTATTACCACTCCCGAATAGCCAGGTAAAAATACATCTATGTGCCTAAGGATCGATCCATTCTTTAATCAGACTGTGTAAACTGCAGTTGTTGCCTTCGTCTGAAGTCTGTAACATTTTTTGACACTTGTTTGTTACAGTTTTGGCCAGAACTCTCTTTTTTTTTAGTGGTGCCAATATATAATTTTTCCCTACTTGTTTTTTAGTTGTGCTAAATCGGAGACATCCGAAATTTGTATCTATTTTTATCATTGTGTTATATTTAGGTAGCAGATATTGATTACGTGTAGTTGCATTATTGTTTAGGTTTATTAAATTGTTTGCTTTATTACCATTTGAATATTTGTGTTTCCTTATTTGCCATATATTGGTTTTACCCCCCACCAATTACTATTATTGATGGTATATAAACAACTGTCTTTTGGTCTAATTATTAACCTTTAGCCTTTGAGTGCAGCCATCTTTTCTTTGAGGATGCGTGCGCAACTGGCGACACCGACGGACGCTTTACAAACACGATTATAGTATAGATATGAAACTCTAAATTTTCCTTTCATACTTCAGATAGAGCATGCAATTTTAATCAACTTTCCAATTTGCTTCTATTTCCTTCTTAATATGAGGAGAGTCCACGGCTTCATTCCTTAATTGTGGAAATACAGAACCTGGCCACCATGAGGAGGCAAAGACACCCCAGCCAAATGCTTAAATACCTCCCCCACTTCATTCATCCCCCAGTCATTCTTTGCCTTTCGTCACAAGAGGTTGGCAGAGAAGTGTCGGAAGATTTCGGAGTAGTTCCTTAGGAAGGGTATCCACCCTTTTGAGATGGGACTGGAGTTTTAAGTAGTCTTGTCAGCCTCTCAGTGAGAGCATTGATGGAAGTTAGAGTCTGGAGATGCAGGGAGAGTCTTTCTGCGAACCCATCCAGACTCATATTAACAGCTCCTTAAGCAATCGGCATTGACGAGTTTCACTGCCTGCTTTCTTCACTCAAGTCCATGGCAGAAGTGCTGCTACAATCTGTCAAACTTGAAGGACCGTGTCACTGTTCCACAGCATAGATTCCGGTAAGATCGTTTCATTATTTTAGACATGTGTTAATGATAGAAGACAGGATCACAGTGGGACTCCTTTATCTTTATGGAATCGAGGGCTAATATCTCCTGAGGGGGATTATTGAACAGTGGGGGTCATATTTGTTATGTGATTTCGACTGCTTATGTTTAAGAATGTTTGGGCTCTTAGGCTGATATGGAACGTACAGGTTATTTTCATTTTGAGAGCTGCGCAGTTTCTTTATATTAAGCTGGCATGCTTTTTCCTTAGCAGGGGCATGTCCTGCATGAGCACCATGTGACTGGGAATGGTCAAATTTTTTCCCTGCTTCCGATTCCTGACCGGGTGTCTGCAGAGAGGAGCATCTTCTCTCTCTGTCTAGTAGGTGGTGAGTGCCCCAGCCATTTGGGGTATAAGGTGCCAGTTGTTTTTCCTTTTCTATAATTTGATATAGACGAGTTATGGAGGATTCTGATATCCTGTATATATTGTGAGGAGGCCCCGGTAATCCAGCCCTCTCAATTATGTTCAGTATGCCGCAATAGTGTTCTCATCAACCAATATGGAGATGTTAGAGACCACTGAGCCATCTGCCTCTGAGGACTCTTCGTCCAGTGAGGTGTGTTCCCTAGATTCTGTTCCTACATATGCAGTTTCCCGAGTTCCGATCCTCCTTCACCTGTAAGGGGTTTGTTTCCACCAGAGGTTGCTGCGCAGTTCCGCATGGCCATCTCTACGGCCTTAGCAGGCTCTCCTGCCCAAGGACATTCGTGTAAATTAACGAGTCTGCTGACTTGGGTTCTCCGACTGCGGAGGGCTTAACATTTAGATTGGCACGCCTGTGTTTACTTCTGAGAGACGTTTTGGCGATGTTAGAGGTTTCCAGTACTGATCAGTCAGTTGAATCTCAGTCCTCTAAATCAGATAACGATCTTAACTAGACTAGTGGAGGATGGTGATATCCTTGTCTTGTTTTACTTTTTGTTTTATTGTTTATTTAGAATCCCAGTTCCAAGCTCTATGGGGGGTTGTGTCGTATGACAGGCTGGACCTGTTTTTGTTTGTACACTCCTTTTCAGCTTATCACTTGTGGGCGCTTGCCTATTTTCTTTTAATTTGCTATTCCATTACGGATAGTTTTTTGTTTTTAGAGCTGTGGGTTGTTTTAGAAACTCTTCTTAGAAAAACGTTTCGTCACATGGGATTTTTAATTCTATCGACTTTGATGGTAGAGATTGTTGGAGACTTCTGGTGGAAGCTTATAGATTTCTGTTTGGGGTGATCCCCCGATATTTTCGAGAGCTTTTAAGCCTCGGAGCTTAATTTTTTATTTTGATTATTCAGTTGTTCTAGCTTTGCTGGAGCTTAATAAGTTTAGTTTTAGCCCTGGAGTGTTCCGGAAGATACGTTGCATCCTAAATGACAGACAGGACCTGTTGTGGATACTATTTAGGTCTGTTCCTTCTTTCTACTCAAGAGGAGGAGTTTTTTTTTCTAGATTTCCGGTCCAGGTACAGCAGGCCCATCTATGCTAGTTAACAGGCTGGACCTGTTTAGTAATTATCTGGGATGGGTGCTTGATACTGGATCATATGGATCTAGGGGTCCTAGAGGCCGGAACTAGACTTCTTTCTGGGCAATTGTCTTGTCAGAGAAGGGGAAGTTTTTCAAGTGACCTTTGGAGTCATAGTCCCGGTATCTATCACACTGTGGGAATATTTTCTTCCACTGTCCTAATTGGGTTCTATGATTTTTAAGCAGAGCTTACTAGTTCTTCTTTTCGCTGGAGAATGTAAGGTTATCCCTTCCTTTGTTAGAAAGAAATATGTCTTTCTTGTTTCATCATTTTTGAGCAAATCCGGTTCTTAGGAACCGTATCTTACAGTAAACCTTGTTCTGATCCTTCTTGGGATCTTGGGTTTAAGGTGGCAGTATCCTGCTTCCAGATTTTACAGTAGTTCCAGGGTCACAGCCTTTCTGTGTTTCTTACCTTCGCCTGGTAATAGACTTTTAGGGAATTTCTTGTGTCTTTTCTATCCTCAAAGTTAGATCTAGACCTGAGTTGCTGGTGTCGACACCAAAGTGGATCTGGATGCTGTTTTGCCTTATGGACAGGGATTTTTCCTGAGATATTGAGAATTTACCATCGGGTTATGCCCTTCAGCCGCCTTCTGGTCTTGGTTGACACGGGGGTGGAGAGTGATATACACAGCCGAGGCCGTGACTTTGGCATGGTGTTGGTGAATCTGTCTTAACAGACTTACATGTAATACCTGTTGGGGAAATTAATCCTAGTGTTCCGTTCAGCTCTCTCTGTTTTGAGGAATTGTTCTCTTAGTTCTCCCGGGGCGGTTTTGACCTTGTCGCTTCCTTGTCCGTGGGCAGAGTGTGTCCTAGGGAGGTCTGTGGGTTGGGAGTTTCCTTCCGATTATTCCTTTGGTTCCTTAGCGAGCATTCTGCTTGGAGGATTTGGTCTTCTGGGTTTGTACCAGTTGGGACCTCTCAGTGGAGAGACCTTCTTTTGGAGAAGGAGAGTTCCTCCTGCTAAACAGGGGGTCTTGTGTTTTGATGGTGGGCGGAGGCCCACGTCGGCTCATTGCCAGCGACCCTCTCTATGAGCGTACTCTTCAGGATCGTATGTCCCCTACAATCATTTCCTGCTCAAATGTTTGTATCTAATGGGGAAGCCGATCAAGTTTTCAAGGCCTCAGTGTTAACTCCAACGCTTCTGTAGCAGAAGGTGGGTTTGAACCCAGGTGGGGCTGCGGCCTTTTCATCCAGAATATGCTAGACATCTAGCATTCCTTAGAGGTTTCCTTTTAACCTTCTTCTCTTTCGGCCAGGTCACTCTGTTGTGGGTGGTCGATCCTAGCTGGAGCAGGCGTCAGTGAGACAGTTTGCTCCATTTATATCTATGAGTTGTATCGCAGTTTAGGGGCTTCGCCTCCATGGACTTTGTTACAGAGATCTGCTGGAGCAGGGTCCTTGTGTTCATCACAATCTGGATTCTCTGAGGCTGACTGCGTGGAATTGAACACTTTGTCTTAGCCAAGAGAGGTTTTTCAGGAAAGAATTGTTGAAACTCTCGTTCTATCTCATAAGGCAATTGTATCGTCGCATCTATCATAAGGGGTGCAGAACCTACTTCTTCTGGTATTTAGAGCGGGGATTTCCCTGGCATAAGGCCAGGTTTTCCAGGATCCCTTCCTTTCTCCAGAATGCTCTGGAGAAGGGCCTTTCTGTTAGCTCCCTTAGGGGACAGATTTCAGCCCTATCTGTTTTACTGCTCGAGAGGCTCACAGAGCTTCCAGATGTCCAGTCTTTTGTTCAGGCTTTGACTAGATTAGACCTGTGTTTAGATCTAGTGCTCCTCCTTGGAGTTTACATCTTGTTCTAAGTTTTTCAGAAGACTCCGTTTGGGCTTATGTATGGAGTTGACATTAAGATTTTCTGTCTTGGAAGGTTCTTTTTCTACTGGCTATTGCTTCAGCAAGCAGAGTTTCTGAGATGACTGCCTTGCAATGTGATGTCCCTTACCTAGTTTTTCATGCGGCTAAGGCTGTTCTTCACTGGGTTAGGTTTTCTTCCTATGGTTGTTTCAGATCGCAACATCAATCAGGAGATTGTGGTTCCTTCCTTGTGTCCTTATCCTTCTTTGAAGGGGCGGTTATTTCATAACTTGGATGTGGTTTGGGCCTTGAAGTTCTATCTGCAGGCTACAAAGGAGTTTTGTCAGACTGCTTCCTTGTTTGTTTCTATTCTGGGAAGCGTAAGGGTCAGGAAGCCTCATCCACTTACTTGTTTTTCTGGTTGAGGAGCATTGTTCGCTTAGCTTTGAGTCAGCGGGACACAAGCCTCCTCAGAGGATTAAGGCTCATTCAACTAGAGCTGTGGCTTCCTCTTGGATCTTTTTAGAATGAGGCCTCTAGGGATCAGATTTGTATGGTGACTACCTGGTCTTCCTTACATATATTTTCTAAATTTGACATATTTGGCGTTTTTGCTTCGGCAGAAGGGGTTTTGCAGGCTGTGGTGCCCTCAGAACAAGGTCCACCTCTCTTTTTACCCTCCCGTTTTCATTCAGTGTCCTCTGGAGCTTGGGTATATGTTTCCAACAAGTAAGGAATGAAGCAGTGGACTCTCCTCATATTAAGAATGAAAACATAAATTATGCTTACCAGATAATTTCCTTTCCTTCTTTATGAGGAGAGTCCACAGCCCCCGCCTGAATTCTCCATTGTGCGGACTTAAATTTGGTTTTGTTTTTCTGGCACCATTTATACCCTGATATTTCTCCTACTGTTCCTTGTTCCCTCGACAGAATGAATGGGGGATGAGGGAAGTGGGGGAGGTATTTAAGCCTTTGGCTGGGGTGTATTTGCCTCCTCCTGGTGGCCAGGTTCTGTATTCCCACAAGTAAGGAATGAAGCTGTGGACTCTCCTCATACAGAAGGAAAGGAAATTATCTGGTAAGCATAATTTATATTTTTTAAATTTGTTTTGTTCTTTTGGTATCCTTTGTAGAAAAGTATACCTAGGTAGGTTTAAGAGCAGCAATGTACTACTGGGAGCTAGATGATGAGTGGTGTCTGCACATTAATGCAGATTGTCTGGATTTCTCAATGTGTTCAGCTAGCTCCCAGCATTGAATTGCTGCTCAGTTAACAATGGATACCAAGAGAATGAAACAAATGTGTTAGTAAATGTAAATTGGAAAGTTGTATAAAATTGTGTGCTCTATCTGAATCATGAATGAAAAACATTGGGTTTCATATATCTTTAATACTAATAGTTTGGCTCTTAACCCTTTGGCTGCTAATATTTTCTTTTGATTTTTGAAATTTTTGATTTTTTTTTTTTTTAACTTTTTTTATTTTTTTTTACAGACCCCCAAGACTTACACTGTTGGAAAGGTTAGGCAATTGCCTGAGATACAGGCTTCTAAGCAGCATGCCCCCTCCTCCTATACTTTACATTGTTAAGTATAAATAAAGTTCTGCGGTGACGTCATCACGTAAATTGCGCATGACGTCACCGCGCATCACGTGAAGCCCCGGCGATGTCTGTCACTCTACAGGCACGATCGCCGGGGTAGCAGCAGTAAGGAACCCCCAGATCTCCCTCAAGGTGGGAGAGTGCTCATGACGGCTCTGAGCCGTCATTAGCACCAGAGTGAGAAACTCTGTGACGGCTCAGAGCCGTCATTAGCACTCAAAGGGTTAAAGGGTCATGAAACCCACATTTTTTTCTTTCATGATTCAGATAGAGAATACAATTTTTAACAACTTTTTAATTTACTTCTATTATCTAAATTGCTTCATTCTCTTGGTATCCTTTGTTAAGAAGCAGCACTACTGGAAGCTAGTTAACGCTTTGGCTGAGTCAATAATATGGGGCATATATGGTCAGCCACCAATCAGAGGCTCCTGAGCCTACCTAGGCATCTTTTTTTCAACAAAGGATACCAAGAGAACAAATTATATAAGTGAATTGGAAATTTGTTTAAAATCAAATGCTCTATCTGAATCATAAAAGAAAAAAGGGACTTTAATGGAGTTTGTATAGCGCAGACGAAAAGGAATTTTGAATTTTAATACAAGATTTACTTGCTAGGCACAGCAGATTGGCTCCAATTAATTATGCTTAGTTTTTTTGTATCTAAGATATCTAGATACTGACCTGAATAGACAATAAATGGGTCTCATACAGTATGGGATAACTAGGATACCTAAGGGAGGGGAATATATTTATTTTTCTCACAGTTGTTTTCTGTCATAAAACAGGGCAGAACATTTTGTTATAAAATAAGAAGCAAAGCATACTGTTTCTCAATGATCATAAATCTCTCTGCAGTCTTATAAATAGGCCTTTGTATTCAACATTGAAAATGGTTTTCTTTCCCGTAGCAAGAAAAAATTTGTTTAACCAATGACAATGCTGGTTCAGTGTGAAGTATTACGGTTATCTAAATATTTCTAAAATAACAACTCATTTTCTTAAATTACTTTTTACTAATATACTGTAAAATATAGTCTGAGCGAAGGGGGGTACATGGGTGCATTTCAGTTTTAAATACAACACTAGCAAAAAATGCTTCTAGTAAAAGTAATTTCTCCAACATTGGTGTGTCCGGTCCACGGCGTCATCCTTACTTGTGGGATATTCTCTTCCCCAACAGGAAATGGCAAAGAGTCCCAGCAAAGCTGGTCACATGATCCCTCCTAGGCTCCGCCCACCCCAGTCATTCTCTTTGCCGTTGCACAGGCAACATCTCCACGGAGATGGTTAAGAGTTTTTTTGGTGTTTAAATGTAGTTTTTATTCTTCTATCAAGTGTTTGTTATTTTAAAATAGTGCTGGTATGTACTATTTACTCTGAAACAGAAAAAGGATGAAGATTTCTGTTTGTAAGAGGAAGATGATTTTAGCAGACAGTAACTAAAATCGATTGCTGTTTCCACACAGGACTGTTGAGATGAAGTAACTTCAGTTGGGGGAAACAGTTAGCAGACCTTTCTGCTTAAGGTATGACTAGACATATTTCTAACAAGACCATGTAATGCTGGAAGGCTGTCATTTCCCCTCATGGGGACCGGTAAGCCATTTTCTTAGTTAAACATAAAAGAATAAAGGGCTTCAAAAAGGGCTTAAAAACTGGTAGACATTTTTCTGGGCTAAAATGATTGCTTTACTAGGCATATTATGCAGATTCTAACTAATAATTGTTATTATAATCTTGGGGAACGTTTAGAAAAACGGCAGGCACTGTGTTGGACACCTTTTTCAGATGGGGGCCTTTTCTAGTTATAGACAGAGCCTCATTTTCGCGCCATTAATGCGCAGTTGTTTTTGGAGAGCAAGGCATGCAGATGCATGTGTGAGGAGCTAAGAATCACTGAAAAAGCTTATAGAAGGCGTCATTTGGTATCGTATTCCCCTCTGGGCTTGGTTGGGTCTCAGGAAAGCATATAGCTGGGACTGTATAGGTGTTAAATGTAAAAACGGCTCCGGTTCCGTTATTTTAAGGGTTAAAGCTCTGAAATTTGGTGTGCAATACTTTTAATGCTTTAAGACACTGTGGTGAAATTTTGGTAATTTTTGAACAATTCCTTCATACTTTTTCACATATTCAGTAATAAAGTGTTTTCAGTTTGAAATTTAAAGAAACAGTAACGGTTTTATTTTAAAACGTTTTTTGTGCTTGATTGACAAGTTTAAGCCTGTTTAACATGTCTGTACCATCAGATAAGCTATGTTCTATATGTATGAAAGCCAATGTGTCTCCCCATTTAAATGTATGTGATAAGTGTGCCATAGTGTCCAAACAAAGTAAGGACAGTAATGCCACAGATGATGATATTGCCCAAGATGATTCCTCAAATGAGGGGAGTAAACATGATACTACATCATCCCCTAATGTGTCTACACCAGTTTTGCCCACACATGAGGCCCCTAGTACATCTAGTGCGCCAAATACTTATTACCATGCAACAATTAACGGCTGTAATGGATAACTCCATAGCAAATCTTTTATCCAAAATGCCTACTTATCAGAGAAAGCGCGATTGCTCTGTTTTAAACACTGAAGAGCAAGAGGACGCTGATGATAACTGTTCTGACATACCCTCACACCAATCTCAAGGGGCCATGAGGGAGGTTTTGTCTGATGGAGAAATCTCAGATTCAGGAAAAATTTCTCATCAAGCTGAAACTGATGTTGTGACATTTAAATTTAAATTAGAACATCTCCGCGCACTGCTTAAGGAGGTGTTATCTACTCTGGATGATTGTGACAATTTGGTCATTCCAGAGAAATTATGTAAGATGGACAAGTTCCTAGAGGTTCCGGTGCCCCCCGACGCTTTTCCTATACCCAAGCGGGTGGCGGACATAGTAAATAAAGAGTGGGAAAGGCCCGGCATACCTTTTGTTCCCCCCCCTATATTTAAGAAATTATTTCCTATAGTCGACCCCAGAAAGGACTTATGGCAGACAGTCCCCAAGGTCGAGGGGGCGGTTTCTACTCTAAACAAACGCACCACTATTCCTATCGAAGACAGTTGTGCTTTTAAAGATCCTATGGATAAAAAATTAGAGGGTTTGCTTAAAAAGATTTTTGTACAGCAAGGGTTCCTTCTACAACCAATTTCATGCATTGTTCCTGTCACTACGGCAGCGTTCTTCTGGTTCGAGGAACTAGAAAAGTCGCTCAGTAGAGAATCTTCATATGAGGAGGTTATGGACAGAGTTCAAGCACTTAAATTGGCTAACTCTTTTGTTTTAGATGCCGCTTTGCAATTAGCTAGATTAGTGGCGAAAAATTCAGGGTTTGCTATAGTGGCGCGCAGAGCGCTTTGGCTAAAGTCTTGGTCAGCGGATGTGTCATCCAAGACAAAATTGCTTAACATTCCTTTCAAAGGTAAAACATTATTTGGACCAGATTTGAAAGAGATTATTTCAGACATCACTGGAGGAAAGGGCCATGCCCTCCCACAGGATAGGTCTTTTAAGGCTAAAAATAAGCCTAATTTTCGTCCCTTTCGCAGAAACGGACCAGCCTCTAATTCTGCATCCTCTAAGCAAGAGGGTAATACTTCACAACCCAAACCAGCCTGGAAACCAATGCAAGGCTGGAACAAGGGTAAGCAGGCCAAGAAGCCTACCACTGCTACCAAAACAGCATGAAGGGATAGCCCCCGATCCGGAACCGGATCTAGTAGGGGCAGACTCTCTCTCTTTGCTCAGGCTTGGGCAAGAGATGTTCAGGATCCTTGGGCGCTAGAAATAGTTTCTCAAGGTTATCTTCTGGAATTCAAGGAACTACCCCCAAGGGGAAGGTTCCACAGGTCTCAATTATCCTCAAACCAAATAGAGACAGGCATTCTTACATTGCGTAGAAGACCTGTTAAAGATGGGAGTGATACATCCAGTTCCAATAAAAGAACAAGGAATGGGATTTTACTCAAATCTGTTCGTAGTTCCCAAAAAAGAGGGAACATTCAGACCAATTTTGGATCTGAAGATCCTAAACAAATTTCTCAGGGTTCCATCGTTCAAAATGGAAACCATTCGAACGATCCTTCCCACCATCCAGGAAAGTCAATTTATGATCACCGTGGATTTAAAGCATGCGTACCTACATATTCCTATCCACAAAGAACATCATCAGTTCCTAAGGTTCGCTTTTCTGGACAAGCATTACCAGTTTGTGGCACTTCCATTCGGATTAGCCACTGCTCCGAGAATTTTCACAAAGGTACTAGGGTCCCTTCTAGCGGTTCTAAGACCAAGGGGCATTGCAGTAGTACCTTACTTGGACGACATCCTAATTCAAGCGTCGTCCCTGTCAAAAGCAAAGGCTCATACGGACATCGTCCTAGCCTTTCTCAGATCTCACGGATGGAAGGTGAACAAAGGAAAAAGTTCTCTGTCCCCATCAACAAGAGTTCCCTTCTTGGGAACAATAATAGATTCCTTAGAAATGAGGATTTTTTTGACAGAGGTCAGAAAATCAAAACTTCTAAGCTCTTGTCAAGTACTTCACTCTGTTCCTCGTCCTTCCATAGCGCAGTGCATGGAGGTAATAGGTTTGATGGTTGCAACAATGGACATAGTTCCTTTTGCACAAATTCATCTAAGACCATTACAACTGTGCATGCTCAAACAGTGGAATGGGGATTATACAGACTTGTCTCCGATGATTCAAGTAGATCAAAAGACCAGAGATTCACTCCGTTGGTGGCTGACCCTGGACAATCTGTCACAGGGAATGAGCTTCCGCAGACCAGAGTGGGTCATTGTCACGACCGACGCAAGTCTAGTGGGCTGGGGCGCGGTCTGGGAATCCCTGAAAGCTCAGGGTTTATGGTCTCGGGAAGAGTCTCTTCTCCCGATAAACATTCTGCAACTGAGAGCGATATTCAATGCTCTCAAAGCTTGGCCTCAACTAGCAAAGGCCAAATTCATAAGGTTTCAATCAGACAACATGACGACTGTTGCATATATCAATCATCAGGGGGGAACAAGAAGTTCCCTGGCGATGAAAGAAGTGACCAAGATAATTCAATGGGCGGAGGATCACTCCTGCCACTTGTCTGCGATCCACATCCCAGGAGTGGAAAATTGGGAAGCGGATTTTCTGAGTCGTCAGACATTCCATCCGGGGGAGTGGGAACTCCATCCGGAAATCTTTGCCCAAATAACTCAATTATGGGGCATTCCAGACATGGATCTGATGGCGTCTCGTCAGAACTTCAAGGTTCCTTGCTACGGGTCCAGATCCAGGGATCCCAAGGCGACTCTAGTAGATGCACTAGTAGCACCTTGGACCTTCAACCTAGCTTATGTATTCCCACCGTTTCCTCTCATTCCCAGGCTGGTAGCCAGGATCAATCAGGAGAGGGCCTCGGTGATCTTGATAGCTCCTGCGTGGCCACGCAGGACTTGGTATGCAGACTTGGTGAATATGTCATCGGCTCCACCATGGAAGCTACCTTTGAGACAGGACCTTCTTGTTCAGGGTCCATTCGAACATCCGAATCTGGTTTCCCTCCAACTGACGGCTTGGAGATTGAACGCTTGATTTTATCAAAGCATGGGTTTTCAGATTCTGTAATAGATACTCTGATTCAGGCTAGAAAGCCTGTAACTAGAAAAATTTACCATAAAATATGGAAAAAATATATCTGTTGGTGTGAATCCAAAGGATTGCCATGGAACAAGATAAAAATTCCTAAGATTCTATCCTTTCTACAAGAAGGTTTGGAGAAAGGATTATCTGCAAGTTCTCTAAAGGGACAGATTTCTGCTTTATCTGTCTTACTACACAAACGACTGGCAGCTATGCCAGATGTTCAAGCATTTGTTCAGGCTCTGGTTAGGATCAAGCCTGTTTACAGACCTTTGACTCCTCCCTGGAGTTTAAATCTAGTTCTTTCAGTTCTTCAAGGGGTTCCGTTTGAACCCTTACATTCCGTAGATATTAAGTTACTATCTTGGAAAGTTTTGTTTTTGGTTGCAATCTCTTCTGCTAGAAGAGTTTCAGAGTTATCTGCTCTGCAGTGTTCTCCTCCTTATCTGGTGTTCCATGCAGATAAGGTGGTTTTGCGTACTAAGCCTGGTTTTCTTCCTAAAGTTGTTTCTAACAAAAATATTAACCAGGAGATAGTTGTACCTTCTTTGTGTCCGAATCCAGTTTCAAAGAAGGAGCGTTTGTTACACAATTTGGACGTTGTCCGTGCTCTAAAATTCTATTTAGAGGCTACTAAA
Source organism: Bombina bombina (assembly GCF_027579735.1). Classification (NCBI taxonomy): domain Eukaryota; kingdom Metazoa; phylum Chordata; class Amphibia; order Anura; family Bombinatoridae; genus Bombina; species Bombina bombina. The sequence goes on along the minus strand of NC_069504.1, from coordinate 838,917,714 downwards.
GATTTCAGACAAACATCATCCTTGTTTGTTGTTTATTCTGGTAAAAGGAGAGGTCAAAAAGCGACTTCTACCTCTCTTTCCTTTTGGCTTAAAAGCATTATCCGTTTCGCTTATGAGACAGCCGGACGGCAGCCTCCTGAAAGAATCACAGCTCACTCCACTAGGGCTGTGGCTTCCACATGGGCCTTCAAGAACGAGGCTTCTGTTGACCAGATATGTAAGGCAGCGACTTGGTCTTCACTGCACACTTTTGCCAAATTTTACAAATTTGATACTTTTGCTTCTTCGGAGGCTATTTTTGGGAGAAAGGTTTTGCAAGCTGTGGTGCCTTCCGTTTAGGTGACCTGATTTGCTCCCTCCCTTCATCCGTGTCCTAAAGCTTTGGTATTGGTTCCCACAAGTAAGGATGACGCCGTGGACCGGACACACCAATGTTGGAGAAAACAGAATTTATGCTTACCTGATAAATTACTTTCTCCAACGGTGTGTCCGGTCCATGGCCCGCCCTGGTTTTTTTTTAATCAGGTCTGATGAATTATTTTCTCTAACTACAGTCACCACGGTATCATATGATTTCTCCTATATATATTTCCTCCTGTCCGTCGGTCGAATGACTGGGGTGGGCGGAGCCTAGGAGGGATCATGTGACCAGCTTTGCTGGGACTCTTTGCCATTTCCTGTTGGGGAAGAGAATATCCCACAAGTAAGGATGACGCCGTGGACCGGACACACCGTTGGAGAAAGTAATTTATCAGGTAAGCATAAATTCTGTTTTTACTGTTTCTGAAGCATACACACATATGCTATGAGTGTCCCGTGCACCAGCATTCAAACACCACGGGGGATATTTATCAAAGGTCTGGCGGACCTGATCCGCCAGTGCGAATTGGGTCTGCCAGACCTCACTAAATGCGGAGAGCAATACGCTCTCCGCATTCAGCATTGCACCAGCAGCTCTTGTAAGGGGGTCGATTTTTGGCGATGTGTGTCTGCCTGCTCAGAGCAGGCGGACAGGTTATGGAGCAGACCACAAAATGGAGCGGGCTCCACATCATCTTTCTGCATTGTGCTGTCATTAACGTGAAGTATCCAATCACAGAAGAAGATGGCGTTATTGCCATATATAGACATTGTCATGCTAGCTAAAAGAGTATTGACAAGCACAGGCTAATTAAAACACACTTTATTTCTCCAAATTTAAAAATATATAATACACACGGCTTGACATTGAAACACTAGGAGGTATAAGCAGCTATTCTTCACTCATGCAATACCCACCAGTGCCAGCCTGTTACTATAGTCACACATAGCATATGTTTGTGTGCAGCTGAAACCGTAAAAACGTTTACTAGAAACATTTTTGCTAATGGAAGTAAATTGAGAAATTGCTTCTATTTAAATTTGAAATTTAACCATTCGCTATTAATTTTTCATCCTTATGTCCCTTTAAATGTTTATAAATCTAGGGTGCTGGGTGGCCATGCTTAGGTAAGATACAGTCTACTTTGTGTTTTGTCAGTGTGATCATCGTATGCATGTGGTAAGCATAAGCAAATCCAAGCTTAACACAGGCACTAAGCCCTCTTTATCTCAGCACAATTAGTCAAATTAAGCTCCTACAAAATACATTTGGCTATTTTACTTCAGAAATATATGGGTAGAGTTTATTTCAGATCAGTGGGTGCTAGTCTAACAACTAGATTCAACTAGAATTTGAGAACATACCAATTCCTACACCTTTTGTACTTCCACCACACCCAGTATAACCAGAAGAATAGAGCGTAGTCAAATAATCGACAAGCTGCTGTATTAAACAAAATAATAGAGGTAGGGTTTACTTTGTGGCAACCATGACAGTCTGCTGATATTGGTGGCTGGCAAATCACAGAGCAAAATGTGCCAAATATTCCCTCTCCTCATGAGAGAATATTGCAAGTTCCTCATTTACAGTACATGCGCTACTAGACACCATTTGTTTTCCGTCGGACTGTTATTTGCCACTACTGTTGGGATCTGAGGTTGAAGAACTTTGTTAATAAAGGTTTTGTGGAGCTTGCTGTTTAGCTGTGCTCAGCACTAACAGATGGTCTTGGATTAACTAAGTATGTGGATAAAGTATGTGAAATCATGAGAAAGCACTTACATGGAACCCGTGGTGTCTTCCCCACCTGTCTCCATAATGTAAAAGGAGTCTTTGGAAGCAAATCTATACCATGGTCTTGATCATTCAGAGCTAAAGTACTCAAGGATGAGAGCTAATAAATCGCATCTTCTTTAGAGGAATGAAGTGCTGACGCAAAGGGGAGAGGGACCTTATGCATGTAGTCTCTTTGATGAACAGGGGGGAATCATGCATTTTTGATAGTGACACTGACTGCACCCTGAAACCTGGCTTTGTTAAACTGTGAAGCAGTTAGTCCGTGGTGGTATCCCCTCTTTTTCCTGAAACAAAGTTTTCTGCATTCACTTGGGACATGGAATTTGAGACTCATATTAAGATCTCTCCCATGGGTTCATAGGAGAACATAGAAGATGAGTGATTTTGTACACTCTCTTGTGTTGTGCGTAATGGACCACATTTAATGCTTCACAATTTATCTGTACTTTCCCCCCCAAAATGTTGTATACCCCACATATGTTAACACAAGAACATAACTAGATGGATATTATACTCACTTTTGGATTATTTTCCCTTAAGTAATTACAAGGCATGTGTATTCATAGGCTTCAGTTGCCTCTGAATGTGGAAAAAGGAGGCCGCTGGCTGTGTTCGGCTCTTTTTAGAGCCAAATTTCATGTTGTGAAAATGCAACAAACTAAGATCTGTGAAAATCCAGATCTTAGTATGTTGCACTTTTACAAGAAGAAATCTGGCTACGAAAAGAGCTGAACGTCACAAGCAGCCACCTTCCTCTGCATTTGAAGGCATATGAAACCTCTGAATGCACATGCCTAGTAATTATTATATTGGGCCCCATTTATTAACTGCCAGATGGACAAGGTTCGGTCTCAGGAACCTTGTACTCCCCGCATCTCGCTTAAAGTGCAGCATGTGCTGCTCGTATTAAACATTGCACAACAAATTGCTTTTGCAGTCGTGCCCTCTGCTCTAGTGCAACCAATTGCGAAAGAGCAGGGCTTGTTAATCATCCGAAGTAACAGCAAAGAAAGAAGGCGCCGCAATGGTGATATCGTAAACACTCTGATCATAAATATCCAAACAGCAGCATACTCACAAACAGGTTGGTACCTTTAAGTGCTGATCATGCCTGCCGAACCTTTTGGAGCCGTTGAGATAGGTCAACCTTCGGTATTACGATTGATCCTCACATTTCAACTAAAACCTTTCCGTGTGTCTCCTATATCATATAAAGCTCAGTGTTCACAAATTCATACAGCAATTGCCGTCTCCAAAGTTATGCCAATCTCTAGTTGACTCCCAATCACGTAGAGTTATATAGTCTTGTTCTATAAGTTGTCTGTGTCAGACAATATGAACCCCAGTTAACTTCTACTTTAAAATAGGCGTGCTGACACAGTCTATAAAATAGACTTTAATAAAGACAAATAAAAATTCACAACCCGTTTCTCAGTCTTATTGGACTGTTTCATCAGGTGAATAACTACAAATGATACAGCACAACTTTTCTAATTATTAAACGGTGTCTTTGTAAATCATCCAAAATGGATTGGGATGCTTTAACTCCAGACATCATTTTTCTAATAAGATTTTTTAATTCTTTCTAATTAAATTTACTTTAAAGGTACATGAAACCCACAATTTTTCTTTCATGATTCAGATATACATACACTTTTAAACAACTTTCTATTTAACTTCTATTATCAATGTTGCTTCATTCTCTTGGTATCCTTTATTGAAGGTGCAGCACTACTAGGAGCTAGCTGAACACATCAGTAAACCAATGACAAGAGGCATATATGTGCCACCGCCAATCAGCAGATAGCTCCCAGCTCCTGAGCCTACCTAGGTATCCTTTTCAACAAAGGATACCAAGAGAACTAGCAAGCTAGAAGTTAATTGGAAAGTTGTTTAAAATGGTATGCTGTATCTGAAACATAAAAGAAAAATGTTGGGCTTCATGTCCTTTCAAACATTGATGTCCGTTCCAATAGTTCACCCCTATAGCGGCACAATATACTTTAGAAAGGAGTTTCACACCCCTTACCTTTCTGCTTGTGCTTGATTGCTGTATGCCTGGTATCTCTCAGTAGACAAGCCGTGTGTGCATAATTAAAGCCTGCAGCTAGTGACACCAGTGTAACTGTGGATTGTGCTTTTCACGGTTTACTTTGGTGTACAGGTTGTCAGCAGGCAGTGGGATCTCTGCAGTGTCGTCTGGCTGAAATGTACAATCATGCGCTTGATTACAAATCTGTGGTGCTATCATTATGAACCCAACTGGGCTAAGGGCCTGCTGAGGGTTTTAAAGAGGCATGAAACTCACAGGGCCAGATTACAAGTGGAGCGCTAAATATTGCTTTAAAGAAAGCGATATCAGCGCTCCACTTTGTAATAGCAGCGTACGCTAATGTGCACTGGTATTACAAGTTAACAGCAATTTGAAAGCAAGCTCACGAGAGCGTGCTTCCATAGCCTCCAATAGGAGCCTTGTTCTGATGCCGTCAGAGCCTTGCGCAATAAAGGGGGTGAGTTGCGCAGCGAATATAAATATATATGTATATGCTGATATACATATATATATTTGTGTTAATATGTGTATATTAAAGCAAGAAATTCGAACAGTTCGTGTAAAATCACCATTCTTTATTTCATAACTTTTAAAAATTATAAGAACAAGCAATATCCAAGCAGAGCAGACGTAACACCTAAGCTGGCTTACGCGTTCCTGCGTTTGCCGTAATCATAGCCAACTATGGCCATAGCCATTCATGGCTATGATTACGGCAAACGCAGAAACGCGTAAGCCAGCTTAGGTGTTACGTCTGCTCTGCTTGGATATTGCTTGTTCTTATAATTTTTAAAAGTTATGAAATAAAGAATGGTGATTTTACATAAACTGTTCGAATTTCTTGCTTTAATATACATTCCGAAACTGGACTACGGAAACACAGGATTCGTCATCTGTGACGTCACCTCTTCCTTTCTTCCTCGTGGTGTGGTGAGTGTACCTGCCAAGTGGTTACGCTGAGGCAGCGTTGGGGGAATCCCCTAAGCCGGCTGATCCCACCTGAAGCGGCCACATAGCTTGTTGGTGGGAGTTTGGTGAAAGTTTGGTTAGACTGTTTCTTGCTATTTGTCCTTAATATTCCGGATTGTTTAAGGAAGACTGACTTATTTATTGGCGGAGAGAGGGGGGAATGTTGTATGGATTGCGAACATGTATTGAACCACAACTGTAGGTATGCATTGATTATTATACAATTTGATATTTGACCCTTGTTTGAAGAAGAGGTCACATAGGCAAATTCCCCTTTTCTTGTACTTTCTTTAATATGTGTATATACACATATTAACACACAAATATATATAACACCCCACTCCAACCAACTTTAGACTCCAAAAACTGTCGTGTAGTAGTTTTTTTTTTTTTTTTTTAAATAAAAGACTTCAATCCCCTCTATTTTGAGAGCATTTGGGGAACTTTTAGAAAATTAACCAGAGATCGGATCGCTGGTTAATTTGCTTAGCACTAATTGCTACTGCGTGCTTGCTGTAGCAATAACCAGCCCCTTGTAATGGCTGTTTAATTATCGCACACTCGCAAATGGGCAAATTTGCATGTTTGCGGGTGCGCAATAATTTAGCGCTCCACTTGTAATGTAGCCCAAAATGTTTTTTTTCATGATTCAGATAGATCATACAATTTTAATCAACGTTCTGATTAACTTCTGTCATCAAATTTGCTTCATTCTCTTGGTATTCTTTCTTAAAGAAGCAGAAATGCACTACTGGGAGCTGGCCAAACACATTGGGTTAGCCAATGACAAGAGGAATATATATACAGCTACCAATCAACAGCTAGTTCCCAGTACTGCATTGCTGTTCCATTACTCACCTTGGTATGCTTTTTAGGATAGAATACCAAGAGAAGGTAGCACATTAGATAATAGAAGTTAAGGGATTAATGTTGGGGTAATGCTTAAATAATGCTCACTGACTGACATTGACAGCTCCCACAGCAGACCTCAGTGTAATTGAACAAGAAATATCCTAAAACCAAAGCACTGGTGTACGTTTTGAAACTCTCTAATATGGAGCAAATTAAAAAATGTTGTGTATTATGTCCATTCAACAATGAAAAAAATGAGATTTATATAGAAGCAATCTCTTAGAAAACTGCTAAGGATCAAATTATATTCTTAGGTATGTGATTTTCCTTCCAGTAAATTTATTTCTCCAGGGAAGAAAATTTCTTTTTGATCAACAAATCACTAAACATGTTTCAGGAAGATAAAAAAGGATTTTCTACTATAAGGAAGTAACTAAAGGAAAATTAAATGCCTTCAAAGTTTGCCTTCCAGCAAATATTCTGTAATTCTGATTAGCTGCATTTTGAACAGTCATCTGTGAAGGTCTTGCCTTGCATTAGATGTGGAATAATAAGTTGCTAGTTCATGGCGGTTGCAAGAAAGTGTTTAAGTGGGTATAAAAATTCTGCTTACAGATGCCTTGAATTCTTGTGCTGAAAATGACTACAAATTAATGTTACCCCTCTAAGGCCTAGATTTAGAGTTGGGCGGTAGCCGTCAAAACCAGCGTTAGAGGCTCCTAACGCTGGTTTTTACCGCCCTCTGGTATTTGGAGCCAGTCATTAAAGGGTCTAACGCTCACTTTTCAGCCGCGACTTTTCCATACCGCAGATCCCCCTACGCCATTTGCGTATCCTATCTTTTCAATGGGATCTTTCTAATGCCGGTATTTAGAGTCGTGGCTGAAGTGAGCGTTAGAAATCTAACGACAAAACTCCAGCCGCAGAAAAAAGTCAGTAGTTAAGAGCTTTCTGGGCTAACGCTGGTTTATAAAGCTCTTAACTACTGTGCTATAAAGTACACTAACACCCATAAACTACCTATGTACCCCTAACCCGAGGTCCCCCCACATTGCCGCAACTCTATTAAAATTTGTTAACCCCTAATCTGCCGACCGCACGCCGCTGCCACCTACGTTATCCCTATGAACCCCTAATCTGCTGCCCCTAACACCGCCGACCCCTATATTATATTTATTAACCCCTAATCTGCCCCCCTCACGGTCGCCTCCACCTGCCTACACTTATTAACCCCTAATCTGCCGAGCGGACCGCACCGCTACTATAATAAAGTTATTAACCCCTAATCCGCCTCACTCCCGCCTCAATAACCCTATAATAAATAGTATTAACCCCTAATCTGCCCTCCCTAACATCGCCGACACCTAACTTCAAGTATTAACCCCTAATCTGCCGACCGGACCTCACCGCTACTCTAATAAATTTTTTAACCCCTAAAGCTAATTCTAACCCTAACACCCCCCTAAGTTAAATATAATTTTATTCTAACGAAATAAATTAACTCTTATTAAATAAATTATTCCTATTTAAAGCTAAATACAACCCACCACCCACATACCCCTAATCTAACCCAAACCCGCCTTAAATAAACCTAACACTAAGCCCCTGAAGATCTTCCTACCTTGTCTTCACCATGCCAGGTATCACCGATCGTTCCAGGCTCCGAAATCTTCATCCAAGCCCAAGCGGGGGCTAGACATCCATCATCCGGCGGCTGAAGAGGTCCAGAAGAGGCTCCAAAGTCTTCATCCTATCCGGGAAGAAGAGGCGATCCGGACCGGCAACCATCTTGATCCAAGCGGTATCTTCTATCTTCATCCGATGACGACCGGCTCCATCTTGAAGACCTCCACCGCGGACCCATCTTCTTCTTCCGACGACTTCCCGACGAATGACGGTTCCTTTAAGGGACGTCATCCAAGATGGCGTCCCTCGAATTCCGATTGGCTGATAGAATTTTCCTACCTTAATTCCGATTGGCTGATAGAATCCTATCAGCCAATCGGAATTCGAGGGACGCCATCTTGGATGACGTCCCTTAAAGGAACCGTCATTCGTCGGGAAGTCGTCGGAAGAAGAAGATGGGTCCGCGGTGGAGGTCTTCAAGATGGAGCTGGTCGTCATCGGATGAAGATAGAAGATGCCGCTTGGATCAAGATGGTTGCCGGTCCGGATCGCCTCTTCTTCCCGGATAGGATGAAGACTTTGGAGCCTCTTCTGGACCTCTTCAGCCGCCGGATGATGGATGTCTAGCCCCCGCTTGGGCTTGGATGAAGATTTCGGAGCCCGGAACGATCGGTGATACCTGGCATGGTGAAGACAAGGTAGGAAGATCTTCAGGGGCTTAGTGTTAGGTTTATTTAAGGGGGGTTTGGGTTAGATTAGGGGTATGTGGGTGGTGGGTTGTAATGTTGGGGGGGGTATTGTATGTTTTTTTTTACAGGCAAAAGAGCTGAATTCTTTGGGGCATGCCCCACAAAAGGTCCTTTTAAGGGCTGGTAAGGTAAAAGAGCTTTGAACTTTTGTAATTTAGAATAGGGTAGGGCATTTTTCTTCTGTTAAGTGTGATCAGTCCACGGGTCATCATTACTTCTGGGATATTAACTGCTCCCCTACAGGAAGTGCAAGAGGATTCACCCAGCAGAGCTGCATATAGCTCCTCCCCTCTACATCACTCCCAGTCATTCTCTTGCACCCAGCAACTAGATAGGTCGTGTGAGAGGACTATGGTGATTATACTTAGTTTTATATCTTCAATCAAAAGTTTGTTATTTTAAAATAGCACCGGAGTGTGTTATTACCTCTCTGGCAGAGTTTGAGGAAGAATCTACCAGAGTTTTGCTATGATTTTAGCCGGAGTAGTTAAGATCATATTGCTGTTCTCGGCCATCTGAGGAGTGAGGTAAACTTCAGATCAGGGGACAGCGGGCAGATGAATCTGCATAGAGGTATGTAGCAGTTTTTATTTTCTGACAATGGAATTGATGAGAAAATCCTGCCATACCGATATAATGTCATGTATGTATACTTTACACTTCAGTATTCTGGGAGAATGGTACTTCACTAGAATTACACTGTAAGAAAGACATAAAGCTGTTTAATAACTAGAGATTATGTTTAACGTTTTTGCTGGAATGTAAAATCGTTTTCATTTGCTGAGGTACTGAGTGAATAAATGTTTGGGCACCATTTTTCCACTTGGCAGTTGCTTAAATCTGTTTTTTCTGTCAGTTTCTGTTCTCCCTCACTGCTGTGTGTGTGGGGGAGGGGCGCTTTTACTATGCATCAAATATTTCAGTCAGCAACTCATTGTATTCCCTGCATGATCTGGTTCATCTCTACAGAGCTCAGGGGTCTTCAAAACTTATTTTGAGGGAGGTAATTTCTCTCAGCAGAGCTGTGAGAATTATAGTTTGACTGAAATAAAAACTTTTATTCTGTAATTTGTTTCCTGCCTTTAGAATTTGTTATCTTTGCTAATGGGATTAAACCTTTGCTAAAGTTGTGTTGTTTACAAGGATTGAGGCTATAACTGTTTCAATTTATTAATTTTTAACTGTCATAGATCTTCTGTGCTTCTTAAAGGCACAGTACGTTTTAATATTATTCTATTTGAATTGTATTTCCAAGTTGCAAGTTTATTTGCTAGTGTGTTAAACATGTCTGATTCAGAAGATGATACCTGTGTCATTTGTTGCAATGCCAAAGTGGAGCCCAATAGAAATTTATGTACTAACTGTATTGATGCTACTTTAAATAAAAATCAATCTGTACAAATTGAACAAATTTCACCAAACAACGAGGGGAGAGTTATGCCGACTAACTCGCCTCACGTGTCAGTACCTACATCTCCCGCTCAGAGGGAGGTGCGTGATATTGTAGCGCCGAGTACAGCTGGGCGGCCATTACAAATCACATTACAGGATATGGCTACTGTTATGACTGAAGTTTTGGCTAAATTACCAGAACTAAAAGGTAAGCGTGATCACTCTGGGGTGAGAACAGAGTGCGCTGATAATATTAGGGCCATGTCAGACACTGCGTCACAGGTGGCAGAACATGAGGACGGAGAACTTCATTCTGTGGGTGACGGTTCTGATCCAAACAGACTGGATTCAGATATTTCAAATTTTAAATTTAAACTGGAAAACCTCCGTGTATTACTAGGGGAGGTGTTAGCGGCTCTGAATGATTGTAACACAGTTGCAATACCAGAGAAAATGTGTAGGTTGGATAAATATTTTGCGGTACCGACGAGTACTGAGGTTTTTCCTATACCTAAGAGACTTACTGAAATTGTTACTAAGGAGTGGGATAGACCCGGTGTGCCGTTCTCACCCCCTCCGATATTTAGAAAAATGTTTCCAATAGACGCCACCACAAGGGACTTATGGCAAACGGTCCCTAAGGTGGAGGGAGCAGTTTCTACTTTAGCTAAGCGTACCACTATCCCGGTGGAGGATAGCTGTGCTTTTTCAGATCCAATGGATAAAAAGTTAGAGGGTTACCTTAAGAAAATGTTTGTTCAACAAGGTTTTATATTGCAACCCCTTGCATGCATTGCGCCGATCACGGCTGCAGCGGCATTCTGGATTGAGTCTCTGGAAGAGAACATTGGTTCAGCTACTCTGGACGACATTACGGACAGGCTTAGAGTCCTTAAACTAGCTAATTCATTCATTTCGGAGGCCGTAGTACATCTTACTAAACTTACGGCGAAGAATTCAGGATTCGCCATTCAGGCACGCAGGGCGCTGTGGCTAAAATCCTGGTCAGCTGATGTTACTTCTAAGTCTAAATTGCTTAATATACCTTTCAAAGGGCAGACCTTATTCGGGCCCGGGTTGAAAGAGATTATCGCTGACATTACAGGAGGTAAAGGCCATGCCCTGCCTCAGGACAAAGCCAAAGCCAAGACTAGACAGTCTAGTTTTCGTTCCTTTCGTAATTTCAAAGCAGGAGCAGCATCAACTTCCTCTGCACCAAAACAGGAAGGAGCTGTTGCTCGCTACAGACAAGGCTGGAAACCTAACCAGTCCTGGAACAAGGGCAAGCAGACTAGGAAACCTGCTGCTGCCCCCAAAACAGCATGAATTCAGGGCCCCCGATCCGGGATCGGATCTAGTGGGGGGCAGACTTTCTCTCTTCGCCCAGGCTTGTGCAAGAGATGTTCAGGATCCCTGGGCGCTAGAGATAATATCTCAGGGATACCTTCTGGACTTCAAATACTCTCCTCCAACAATCCAGACAAAGAAAGAGGCTTTTCTACGCTGCGTACAAGAGCTCTTGTTAATGGGAGTAATCCATCCAGTTCCACGATCGGAACAGGGACAGGGGTTTTACTCAAATCTGTTTGTGGTTCCCAAAAAAGAGGGAACTTTCAGACCAATCCTGGACTTAAAGATCCTAAACAAATTCCTAAGAGTTCCATCGTTCAAGATGGAGACTATTCGGACAATTTTACCTATGATCCAAGAGGGTCAGTACATGACCACTGTAGATTTAAAAGATGCTTACCTGCACATACCGATTCACAAAGATCATTACCGGTACCTAAGGTTTGCCTTCCTAGACAGGCATTACCAGTTTGTGGCTCTTCCATTCGGATTGGCTACAGCGCCAAGAATCTTCACAAAGGTTCTGGGTGCTCTTCTGGCGGTACTAAGACCGCGGGGAATCTCGGTAGCTCCATACCTAGACGACATTCTGATACAAGCTTCAAGCTTTCAAACTGCCAAATCTCATACAGAGTTAGTGCTGGCATTTCTAAGGTCACATGGATGGAAGGTGAACGAAAAGAAAAGTTCACTCGTTCCACTCACAAGAGTTCCCTTCCTGGGGACTCTTATAGATTCTGTAGAAATGAAGATTTACCTGACAGAGGACAGGCTATCAAGACTTCAAAGTGCTTGCCGCACTCTTCATTCCATTCAACACCCGTCAGTGGCTCAATGTATGGAGGTAATCGGCTTAATGGTAGCGGCAATGGACATGGTACCCTTTGCACGCTTACACCTCAGACCACTGCAACTGTGCATGCTAGGTCAGTGGAATGGGGATTACTCAGACGTATCCCCTTCTCTGAATCTGGATCAAGAGACCAGAAATTCTCTTCTATGGTGGCTTTCTCGGCCACACCTGTCCAGGGGGATGCCATTCAGCAGACCAGACTGGACAATTGTAACAACAGACGCCGGCCTTCTAGGTTGGGGTGCCGTCTGGAATTCCCTGAAGGCTCAGGGACTATGGAGTCAGGAGGAGAGTCTCCTGCCAATAAACATTCTGGAATTGAGAGCAGTTCTCAATGCCCTCCTGGCTTGGCCCCAGTTGACAACTCGGGGGTTCATCAGGTTTCAGTCGGACAACATCACGACTGTAGCTTACATCAACCATCAGGGAGGGACAAGAAGCTCCCTAGCTATGATGGAAGTATCAAAGATAATTCGCTGGGCAGAGTCTCACTCTTGCCACCTGTCAGCAATCCACATCCCGGGAGTGGAGAACTGGGAGGCGGATTTCTTAAGTCGTCAGGCTTTTCATCCGGGGGAGTGGGAACTTCATCCGGAGGTCTTTGCCCAAATACTTCGACGTTGGGGCAAACCAGAGATAGATCTCATGGCGTCTCGACAGAACGCCAAGCTTCCTCGTTACGGGTCCAGATCCAGGGATCCAGGAGCAGTCCTGATAGATGCTCTGACAGCACCTTGGGACTTCAGGATGGCTTACGTGTTTCCACCCTTCCCGTTGCTTCCTCGATTGATAGCCAGAATCAAACAAGAGAGAGCATCAGTGATTCTAATAGCACCTGCGTGGCCACGCAGGACTTGGTATGCAGACCTGGTGGACATGTCATCCTGTCCGCCTTGGTCTCTACCTCTGAAACAGGACCTTCTGATACAGGGTCCCTTCAAACATCAAAATCTAACTTCTCTGAAGTTGACTGCTTGGAAATTGAACGCTTAATTTTATCAAGACGTGGGTTTTCTGAGTCAGTTATTAGTACCTTAATACAGACTAGGAAACCTGTTACCAGAAAGATTTACCATAAGATATGGCGTAAATACCTACATTGGTGTGAATCCAAAGGTTACTCTTGGAGTAAGGTTAGGATTCCTAGGATATTGTCTTTTCTACAAGAAGGTTTAGAAAAGAGTTTATCTGCTAGTTCATTAAAGGGACAGATCTCAGCTCTGTCCATTCTGTTACACAAACGTCTGTCAGAAGTTCCTGACGTCCAGGCTTTTTGTCAGGCTTTGGCCAGGATTAAGCCTGTGTTTAAAACTGTTGCTCCACCATGGAGTTTAAACCTTGTTCTTAATGTTTTACAGGGCGTTCCGTTTGAACCCCTTCATTCCATTGATATAAAGTTGTTATCTTGGAAAGTTCTATTTTTAATGGCTATTTCCTCGGCTCGAAGAGTCTCTGAATTATCAGCCTTACATTGTGATTCTCCTTATTTGATTTTTCATTCGGATAAGGTAGTCCTGCGTACTAAACCTGGGTTCTTACCTAAGGTAGTTACTAACAGGAATATCAATCAAGAGATTGTTGTTCCTTCTTTATGCCCAAATCCTTCTTCAAAGAAGGAACGTCTACTGCACAACCTGGATGTAGTCCGGGCTCTAAAATTTTACTTGCAGGCAACTAAGGAATTCCGACAAACGTCTTCTCTGTTTGTCATTTACTCTGGGCAGAGGAGAGGTCAAAAAGCTTCCGCTACCTCTCTTTCTTTTTGGCTTTGTAGCATAATTCGTTTAGCTTATGAGACTGCTGGACAGCAGCCCCCTGAAAGAATTACAGCTCATTCTACTAGAGCTGTGGCTTCCACTTGGGCCTTCAAGAATGAGGCCTCTGTTGAACAGATTTGCAAGGCTGCAACTTGGTCTTCGCTTCATACTTTTTCCAAATTTTACAAATTTGACACCTTTGCTTCATCGGAGGCTATTTTTGGGAGAAAGGTTCTTCAGGCAGTGGTTCCTTCTGTATAAAGAGTCTGCCTATCCCTCCCGTCATCCGTGTACTTTTGCTTTGGTATTGGTATCCCAGAAGTAATGATGACCCGTGGACTGATCACACTTAACAGAAGAAAACATAATTTATGCTTACCTGATAAATTCCTTTCTTCTGTAGTGTGATCAGTCCACGGCCCGCCCTGTTTTTAAGGCAGGTAAATATTTTTTAATTTATACTCCAGTCACCACTTCACCCTTGGCTTTTCCTTTCTCGTTGGTCCTTGGTCGAATGACTGGGAGTGATGTAGAGGGGAGGAGCTATATGCAGCTCTGCTGGGTGAATCCTCTTGCACTTCCTGTAGGGGAGCAGTTAATATCCCAGAAGTAATGATGACCCGTGGACTGATCACACTACAGAAGAAAGGAATTTATCAGGTAAGCATAAATTATGTTTTTTATTTTGGGGGTCTTTGTTATTTTATTAGGGGGCTTAGAGTAGGTGTAATTAGTTTAAAATTGTAATTTTTTTCTAATATTTGTAAATATTTTTTTATTTTTTGTAACTTAGTTCTTTCTTATTTTTTGTACTTTAGTTAGTTTATTTAATTGTATTTATTTGTAGGAATTGTATTTAATTTATTTATTGATAGTGTAGTGTTAGGTTTAATTATAGATAATTGTAGGTAGTTTATTTAATTTATTGATAGTGTAGTGTTAGGTTTAATTGTAACTTAGGTTAGGATTTATTTTACAGGTAATTTTGTAATTATTTTAACTAGGTAACTATTAAATAGTTCTTAACTATTTAATAGCTATTGTACCTGGTTAAAATAATTACATCCTAATAGCTATTAATCCTAAAATAGCTACAATATAATTATAATTTATATTGTAGCTATATTAGGGTTTATTTTACAGGTAAGTATTTAGATTTAAATAGGATTCATTTATTTAATAAGAGTTAATTTATTTCGTTAGATAAAAATTATATTAAACTTAGGGGGGTGTTAGTGTTAGGGTTAGACTTAGCTTTAGGGGTTAATACATTTATTATAGTAGCTGTGAGCTCCGATCGGCAGATTAGGGGTTAATTATTGTAGGTAGCTGGCGGCGACGTTGTGGGGGGCAGATTAGGGGTTAATAAATATAATATAGGGGTCGGCGGTGTTAGGGGCAGCAGATTAGGGGTACATAGGGATAATGTAGGTAACAGCGGTATACGGAGCGGCAGATTAGGGGTTAAAAATAATATGCAGGTGTCAGCGACAGCGGGGGCGGCAGATTAGGGGTTAATAAGTGTAAGGTTAGGGGTGTTTAGACTCGGGTTACATGTTAGAGTGTTAGGTGCAGACGTAGGAAGTGTTTCCCCATAGAAAACAATGGGGCTGCGTTAAGAGCTGAACGCTGCTTTTTTGCAGGTGTTAGGTTTTTTTTCAGCTCAAACAGCCCCATTGTTTTCTATGGGGATATCGTGCACGAGCACGTTTTTGAAGCTGGCCGCGTCCGTAAGCACCACTGGTATCTAGAGTTGCAGTGGCGTTAAATTATGCTCTACGCTCCCTTTTTGGAGCCTAACGCACTGAAAACCCAGCCATTCTGTGAACTCTAAATACCAGCGGTATTTAAAAGGTGCGGGAGAAAAAAAGCACGCGTAGCTAACGCACCCCTTTGGCCGCCAAACTCTAAATCTAGCCGTAAGTTAGGATAGTTATGCTTAGCAAGGTTCATTGGCTTTTAAAGCTTGGAAGCGAACTACAGTCTTACCAGAACCAATAATTTATGCTTTCTGTAAAACCAGAAATGTCTGCTGTAGTTTGGGGAACAAATAGTATTTGTTTTAATTCTTGATGATGTCTAGAGGCAAGTCATCATGTGGCTATGTGCCACCATTGTAAGTTCATGTATTGATGAATTAAAGAGACAGTCTACTCCAGAATTTATATTGTTTAAAAAGTTACATCATCCCTTTATTACCCATTCCCCAGTTTTGAATAACCAACACGGTTATATTAATACAATTTATACCTGTTTGATTATCTTGTATCTAAGCCTCTGCAGACTGTCCCTTATCTCAGTTCTTTTGACTCACAGTTTAGCCAATCCGTGGTGACTCTTAAATAACTCGACAGTAATAAGTACAATGTTATCTATATGGCACACATAAACTAGCACTGTCTTACTGTGAAAACTGTTAAAATACACTAATATAAGAGGTGGCCTTAAAGGGCTTAGAAATAAGCATATGAGCCTACCTAGGTTTAGCTTTCAACAAAGAATACCAAGAAAACAAAGCATATTTGATGATAAAAATAAATTGGAAAGTTGTTTAAAATGGCATGCCCTATCTGAATCATGAAAGTTTTTAATTTTGACTAGAATGTCCCTTTAAGGAACTAGAGACTTTAGATGTTGACTTCTGGTCTCTGTCTCTAGATGCGTTATTGGTAATCTCCTTAGGGGCTGTAACATATCTTGTAAGATGCACCTTATGCAACAAAATATTTTATTTAATGTTCCCCTAGATTCCCAACCTTCTTTTTAGAAACACATCATCTATCTATTAGCAACCTAATGTGCTTACGGATACTTTTTGTTTTTAGGCAAGACCATTTTATCCATCGGCCTTATTATTACTATTATTATCATTTTTTTTATTAAGCAACATATTCCACAGTTCTATGATCATTTAGGGGTGGCATTTATTGATTAAGAGGATACTTTCTGTTTATTTGGGTGTTACTAGAAGGTAAAAGAGAGTACATGGCAGTAAGGAGTACATGGTGTGTAAATGTGTGACACTGCCCCTACTGGTGTAAATTACTGTTCCCCCTAAACACACAATAAATGTTAAAGAACAGTTAACTTGCCTTACCAACTGAGGGGTGTATGGGTTGAACTCAACAGTCTTTTCTTTCATGTAATTGACAAGAGTCCATGAGCTAGTGACGTATGGGATATACAATCCTACCAGGAGGGGCACAGTTTCCCAAACCTATAAATGCCTATAAATACACCCCTCACCACACCCACAATTCAGTTTTTACAAACTTTGCCTCCTAAAGATTCTAACCGTTTTCTTTCCTTTCGACAAAATAAGGAACAGAAATCTAATCCTTCCCCCAAGGAATCTGTTTCCAATTGTAAGCCTTCCTCAAATTGGAATAAGTCCAAGCCATTTAAGAGATCAAAGCCAGCCCCAAGTCCGCATGAAGGTGCGACCCTCATTCCAGCTCAGCTGGTGGGGGGCAGATTAAGATTTTTCAAAGATGTTTGGATCAATGGATTCAGAGTATTGTCTCTCAGGGGTACAGAATAGGATTCAGAGTAAGACCGCCTGTGAGAAGATTTTTTTACTCTCACACATTCCAGCAAACCCAGTAAAGGCTCAGGCTTTCCTGAAGTGTGTTTCAGACCTGGAGTTATCAGGGGTAATAATGCCAGTTCCGTTTCAGGAACGGGGTCTGGGGTTTTATTCAAATCTATTCATTGTCCCAAAGAAAGAAAATTCATTCAGACCAGTTTTGGATCTAAAGCTTTTGAATCGATATGTAAGGGGTACCAACTTTCAAAATGGTGACTATAAGGACTATTCTGCCTTTTGTTCAGCAAGGGCATTATATGTCCACAATAGACTTACAGGAGACATATCTTCATATTCCGATTCATCCAGATCACTATCAGTTCTTGAGATTCTCTTTTCTAGACAAGCATTACCAATTTGTTGCTCTTCCTTTTGGTCTAGCAACAGCTCCAAGAATCTTTTCAAAGGTTCTCGGTGCCCTAATCTCTGTAATCAGAGAGCGGGGTATTGCGGTGTTTCCTTATTTGGACTATATCTTGGTACTTGCTCAGTCTTTACATTCTGCAGAATCTCACACAAATCAACTAGTGTTGTTTCTTCAAAGACATGGTTGGAGGATCAATTTACCAAAAAGTTTTTTGATTCCTCAGACAAGGGTAACCTTTTTAGGTTTCCAGATAGATTCAGTGTCCATGACTCTGTACCTAACAGACAAGAGACAATTAAAATTGGTTTCAGCTTGTCAGAACCTTCAGTCTCAATTATTCTCTTCAGTGGCTATGTGCATGGAAGTTTTAGGTCTCATGACTGCAGCATCGGACGCGATCTCCTTTGCTCGTTTTCATATGAGACCTCTCCAGCTTTGTATGCTGAACTAATGGTGCATGGATTATACAAGGATATCACAATTAATATCCTTAAATCCCAATGTTCGACTCTCTCTGACTTGGTGGTTAGATCACCATCGTATGTTTCTGGGGCCTCTTTCGTTCGTCTAACCTGGACTGTAATCACAACAGATTCAAGTCTTTCAGGTTGGGGGCTGTTTGGAAATCTCAAGAGGGGAGATTACCAAAAAATTTTTTAGAACTCCGTGCGATTCTCAGGGCTCTTCAGTTTTAGCCTCTGTTGAAGAGAGAACCGTTCATTTGTTTTCAGACAGACAATATCACAACTGTGGCTTATTTCAATCATCAGGGTGGGACTCACAGTCCTCAAGCTATGAAAGAAGTATCTCGGATACTTGTTTGGGTGGAATCAAGCTCCTGTCTGATTTCTGCGGTTCATATCCCAGCTATATATAATTGGGAAGCGGATTACCTCAGTCGTCAGACTTTACATCCAGGGGAGTGGTCTCTCCACCCAGTTGTTCAGATGTGGGGTCTTCCAGAAATAGATTTGATGGCATCTCATCTAAACAAGGAACTTCCCAGGTACCTGTCCAGGGATCCTCAGGCGGAAGCAGTGGATGCGTTGACAATTCCTTGGTGTTATCATCCTGCTTATATTTTCCCGCCTCTACTTCTTCTGCCAAGAGTGATCTCCAAAATCATCATGGAGCAATTGTTTGTGCTGCTGGTGGCTTCAGCATGACCTTACAGGTTTTGGTATGCGGATCTTGTCCGGATGTCCAGTTGCCAACCTTGGCCACTTCCATTAAGGCCAGACCTTCTATCTCAAGGTCCGTTTTTCCTTCAGGTTCTCAAATCATTAAATTTGAAGGTATGGAAATTGAACACTTAGTGCTTAGTCATAGAGGTTTTTCTGACTCCGTGATTAATACTATGTTACAAGCTCGTAAAGATTTATTATCGAGTTTGGAAGACTTCATTTCATGGTGTTCTTCTCATACATTTTCTTGGCATTCTTTTAGAATTCCTAGAATTTTACAGTTTCTTCAGGATGGTTTGGATAAAGCTTTGTCTAGAAGTTCCTTGAAAGGACAAATCTCGGCTCTTTCTGTTTTATTTCACAGAAATATTGCTAAGCTTTCTGATATTCATTGTTTTGTACAGGCTTTGGTTCGTATCAAGCCTGTCATTAAATCAGTCTCTCCTCCTTGGAGTCTTAATTTGGTTTTGAAGGCTTTACAGGCTCCTCCATTTGAGCCTATGCATTCTTTGGACATTAAACTACTTTCTTGGAAAGTGTTGTTCCTTTTGGCCATCTCTTCTGCTAGAAGAGTTTCTGAATTATCTGCTCTCTCTTTTGTGAGTCTCCTTTTCTGATTTTTCATCAGGATAAGGCAGTTTTGCGGACTTCATTTAAATTCTTACCTAAGGTTGTGAATTCTAACAACATTAATAGAGAAATTGTTGTCCCTTCTTTGTGTCCTAATCCTAAGAATTCTTTGGAGAGATCTTTACATTCTTTGGATGTGGTGAGAGCTCTGAAATATTTTGTTGAAGCTACTAAAGTTTTCAGGAAGACTTCCAGTCTATTTGTTAGCTTTTCTGGTTCCAGGAAATGTCAGAAGGTTTCTGACGTTTCCTTGGCTTCGTGGTTAAAGCTTTTGATTCATCAAGCTTATTTGGTGTCGGGTCAAGCCCCGCCTCAGAGAATTACAGCTCATTCTACTAGATCAGTTTCTACTTCCTGGGCTTTTAAGAATGAAGCTTCAGTTGATCAGATTTGTAAAGCTGCAACTTGGTCTTCTTTGCATACATTTACTAAATTCTATCATTTTGATGTATTTGCTTCTTCTGAAGCAGTTTTTGGTAGAAAAGTCCTTCAGGCAGCTGTTTCAGTTTGATTCTTCTGCTTCTAAATTAAGTTTTTTTCTTTTCAATTATGAGACTAAATTTATGATTTGGGTTGTGGATTAATTTTTTTCAGCAGAAAATGGCTGTTTTTATTTTGTATCCCTCCCTCTCTAGTGACTCTTGCGTGGAGTTCCACTTCTTGGGTATTTCTATCCCATACATCACTAGCTCATAGACGCTTGCCAATTACATGAAAGAAAACATAATAAATGTAAGAACTTACCTGATAAATTAATTTATTTCATATTGGCAAGAGTCCATGAGGCTCACCCTTTTTATGGTGGTTATGATTTTTTTGTATAAAGCACAATTATTCCAAATTCCTTTGTTGATGCTTTTTACTCCTTTTTCTATCACCCCACTACTTGGCTATTCATTAAACTGAATTGTGGGTGTGGTGAGGGGTGTATTTTAGGCATTTTGAGGTTTGGGAAACTTTGCCCCTCCTGGTAGGATTGTATATCCCATACGTCACTAGCTCATGGACTCTTGCCAATATGATAGAAATGAATTTATCAGGTAAGTTCTTACATAAATTATGTTTTTTCAACCTCATCTACTATGTTACTATGTAATGTACAGGGTAGGCTATTATAAACCTAACCTTTTTAGTAGTCACTATTTGTTTTTTAATTTGCTATAATAATTAATTGTAGTTAAAATACTTATGTACAAGGTTTTTGTAACATTACATCATTTATTTCATGTTTTTTTGTTTTTTTTCCCAGTGATGTCTAATCACCTGCTATTCTTCAAAATTAGCAATTGTAGCACAGCTGTAGTTTGAATCGAGTTTTTCATGTAAAGACGTAAGGGTTTTGAATACAAAACATCATGGAATAGCAAAGCTTATGTTTGCCTGTGTGTGTGTATAAACCCTTGTATTCCTCTGCATTTGTTTATAGAGTGAGAATTTGTCCCCTAACTTTAAAGGGACATGCATCTCTCTTTAAACAGACTGTAAAACCTGTGTTGACTTGGCTCATACGCACATATTGTCTCATTCATTCACGTTGCATCTTTATGAAACGTGCTAGAAGGCTTAGCGCTAGATTATCTAACATTCGCTAGATCAGATGACAAAAACCATGTTGACACTCACAGGGACTGCCCTCATTGAATACACACACAAAAAAGTATGATCCCGGAGAGTTGAAAAAATTACCAGGGAGCAGAGGAAGCACTTAAAATTCTAAATACTTCAGCCAATACAAAGCAAATTACTCTTCTTTAGCATCTTACAATCGCCTCTATTTTCGTATACATGTGTTTTTTCTATGAGGGTAATGTGTTTGGCATATTTTCAAACAATTTTGTCACTAAGATAAAATAGTGAGAACTGCAGGTGGAAATAGCTCGAGAAAGGGTTTTCAAAGTCTTAGGCGCTGGGCCTCTCCTCTTGTAAAATTTACAAGACAGTGACCCCCCCATAATAGTTGTTAAAATTTTCTTTAAAGAGAAAAAATAAAGTACTTATTTGTAGTTTTAATTTGGGGAATTTACATCAGATACGGGGTTCACATACAGCTCTCAAGAGCTGATTCTGCTCAACCAAAAGAGCGCTTCACTCCCTTTTCAGTTTGCATTCAGTTTGCTGATTCTGCTCAACCAAAAGAGTGCTCCACTCCCGTTTCAGTTTGCATTTTGTGTGCTGTCTTGATCAGTAACTTGCGTTTAACACAGGAGTTTGACCTCAGTGCCTTTCTTCCACCTACATCCCACCCTTTGCCTTATTCCAGCACAAAATGACAAGTGTCATTATCGACTCTTAAAATTGTTCTGTTTTGCCAAAGTCAGCGGGTGCGTGCATTCTCCATAGTATAGTGTGAGGTGTCACTGCTCCCCACTGGTTTAGAGATTACGCCAGACTAGAGAGAGAATGTTGAGCTCCGCCCCAAGTTAAACGCAGTAGCAGAGGTGGGAAAACTATTGTTATAATAAGATAATCAATTGTACCACTTTCTTCTGATACACTTTGTTGAAACTTTCAGTAACACTGAGGTTGATTATAATGTTAAACAACTGTCACTTTGTTGCGATTTTGTTAATGGGACATAATAGAATTCTATTGTCAATATTTTTATAAATATATATTTCTCCAACATAGGTGTGTCCGGTCCACGGCGTCATCCTTACTTGTGGGACATTCTCCCCCCCAACAGGAAATGGCAAAGAGCCCAGCAAAGCTGGTCACATGATCCCTCCTAGGCTCCGCCTACCCCAGTCATTCTCTTTGCCGTTGTACAGGCAACATCTCCACGGAGATGGCTTAGAGTTTTTTAGTGTTTAACTGTAGTTTTTTTATTCAATCAAGAGTTTGTTATTTTAAAATAGTGCTGGTATGTACTATTTACTCTGAAACAGAAAAGAGATGAAGATTTCTGTTTGTAAGAGGAAAATGATTTTAGCAACCGTTACTAAAATCCATGGCTGTTCCACACAGGACTGTTGAGAGGAATTAACTTCAGTTGGGGGAACAGTGAGCAGTCTTTTGCTGCTTGAGGTATGACACATTCTAACAAGACGATGTAATGCTGGAAGCTGTCATTTTCCCTATGGGATCCGGTAAGCCATTTTTATTCAGACAGTAAATAAGGGCTTCACAAGGGCTTATTAAGACTGTAGACATTTTCTGGGCTAAATCGATTCATATATACACATATTTAGCCTTGAGGAATCATTTAATCTGGGTATTTTTGTAAAATAATATCGGCAGGCACTGTTTTAGACACCTTATTCTCTAGGGGCTTTCCCTAATCATAAGCAGAGCCTCATTTTCGCGCCGGTATTGCGCACTTGTTTTTGAGAAGCATGACATGCAGTCGCATGTGTGAGGAGCTCTGATACATAGAAAAGACTTTCTGAAGGCGTCATTTGGTATCGTATTCCCATTTGGGCTTGGTTGGGTCTCAGCAAAGCAGATACCAGGGACTGTAAAGGGGTTAAAGATAAAAACGGCTCCGGTTCCGTTATTTTAAGGGTTAAAGCTTCCAAATTTGGTGTGCAATACTTTTAAGGCTTTAAGACACTGTGGTGAAATTTTGGTGAATTTTGAACAATTCCTTCATACTTTTTCGCAATTGCAGTAATAAAGTGTGTTCAGTTTAAAATTTAAAGTGACAGTAACGGTTTTATTTTAAAACGTTTTTTGTACTTTGTTATCAAGTTTATGCCTGTTTAACATGTCTGAACTACCAGGTAGACTGTGTTCTGAATGTGGGGAAGCCAAGGTTCCTTCTCATTTAAATAGATGTGATTTATGTGACACTGTAAATGATGCCCAAGATGATTCCTCAAGTGAGGGGAGTAAGCATGGTACTGCATCATTCCCTCCTTCGTCTACACCAGTCTTGCCCACTCAGGAGGCCCCTAGTACATCTAGCGCGCCAATACTCCTTACTATGCAACAATTAACGGCTGTAATGGATAATTCTATCAAAAACATTTTAGCCAAAATGCCCACTTATCAGCGCAAGCGCGACTGCTCTGTTTTAGATACTGAAGAGCATGGGGACGCTGATGATAATGGTTCTGAAATGCCCCTACACCAGTCTGAGGGGGCCAGGGAGGTTTTGTCTGAGGGAGAAATTTCAGATTCAGGGAAAATTTCTCAACAAGCTGAACCCGATGTGATTACATTTAAATTTAAGTTGGAACATCTCCGCGCTCTGCTTAAGGAGGTATTATCCACTCTGGATGATTGTGAGAATTTGATCATCCCAGAGAAACTATGTAAAATGGACAAGTTCCTAGAGGTCCCGGGGCTCCCAGAAGCTTTTCCTATACCCAAGCGGGTGGCGGACATTGTAAATAAAGAATGGGAAAGGCCCGGTATACCTTTCGTCCCTCCCCCCATATTTAAAAAATTGTTTCCTATGGTCGACCCCAGAAAGGACTTATGGCAGACAGTCCCCAAGGTCGAGGGAGCGGTTTCTACTTTAAACAAACGCACCACTATACCCATAGAAGATAGTTGTGCTTTCAAAGATCCTATGGATAAAAAATTAGAAGGTTTGCTTAAAAAGATGTTTGTTCAGCAAGGTTACCTTCTACAACCAATTTCATGCATTGTCCCTGTCACTACAGCCGCGTGTTTCTGGTTCGATGAGCTAGTATAGGCGATCGATAGTGATTCTCCTCCTTATGAGGAGATTATGGACAGAATCCGTGCTCTCAAATTGGCCAATTCTTTCACCCTAGACGCCACTTTGCAATTGGCTAGGTTAGCGGCGAAAAATTCTGGGTTTGCTATTGTGGCGCGCAGAGCGCTTTGGTTGAAATCTTGGTCAGCGGATGCGTCTTCCAAGAACAAACTACTTAACATTCCTTTCAAGGGGAAAACGCTGTTTGGCCCTGACTTGAAAGAGATTATCTCTGATATCACTGGGGGTAAGGGCCACGCCCTTCCTCAGGATAGGTCTTTCAAGGCCAAAAATAAACCTAATTTTCGTCCCTTTCGTAGAAACGGACCAGCCCCAAGTGCTACGTCCTCTAAGCAAGAGGGTAATACTTCTCAAGCCAAGCCAGCCTGGAGACCAATGCAAGGCTGGAACAAGGGAAAGCAGGCCAAGAAACCTGCCACTGCTACCAAGACAGCATGAAATGTTGGCCCCCGATCCGGGACCGGATCTGGTGGGGGGCAGACTCTCTCTCTTTGCTCAGGCTTGGGCAAGAGATGTTCTGGATCCTTGGGCACTAGAAATAGTCTCCCAAGGTTATCTTCTGGAATTCAAGGGGCTTCCCCCAAGGGGGAGGTTCCACAGGTCTCAATTGTCTTCAGACCATATAAAGAGACAGGCATTCTTACATTGTGTAGAAGACCTGTTAAAAATGGGAGTGATTCATCCTGTTCCATTAGGAGAACAAGGGATGGGGTTCTACTCCAATCTGTTCATAGTTCCCAAAAAAGAGGGAACGTTCAGACCAATCTTAGATCTCAAGATCTTAAACAAGTTTCTCAAGGTTCCTTCGTTCAAAATGGAAACCATTCGAACAATTCTTCCTTCCATCCAGGAAGGTCAGTTCATGACCACGGTGGATTTAAAGGATGCGTATCTACATATTCCTATCCACAAGGAACATCATCGGTTCCTAAGGTTCGCATTCCTGGACAAGCATTACCAGTTCGTGGCGCTTCCTTTCGGATTAGCCACTGCTCCAAGGATTTTCACAAAGGTACTAGGGTCCCTTCTAGCGGTACTAAGACCAAGGGGCATTGCAGTAGTTCCTTACTTGGACGACATTCTGATTCAAGCGTCGTCCCTTCCTCAAGCAAAGGCTCACACGGACATAGTCCTGGCCTTTCTCAGATCTCACGGATGGAAAGTGAACGTGGAAAAGAGTTCTCTATCTCCGTCGACAAGGGTTCCCTTCTTGGGAACAATAATAGACTCCTTAGAAATGAGGATTTTTCTGACAGAGGCCAGAAAAACAAAACTTCTAAACTCTTGTCAAACACTTCATTCCGTTCCTCTTCCTTCCATAGCGCAGTGCATGGAAGTAATAGGTTTGATGGTAGCGGCAATGGACATAGTTCCTTTTGCGCGCATTCATCTAAGACCATTACAACTGTGCATGCTCAGTCAGTGGAATGGGGACTATACAGACTTGTCTCCGAAGATACAAGTAAATCAGAGGACCAGAGACTCACTCCGTTGGTGGCTGTCCCTGGACAACCTGTCACAAGGGATGACCTTCCGCAGACCAGAGTGGGTCATTGTCACGACCGACGCCAGTCTGATGGGCTGGGGCGCGGTCTGGGGACCCCTGAAAGCTCAGGGTCTTTGGTCTCGGGAAGAATCTCTTCTACCGATAAATATTCTGGAACTGAGAGCGATATTCAATGCTCTCAAGGCTTGGCCTCAGCTAGCAAAGGCCAAGTTCATACGGTTTCAATCAGACAACATGACGACTGTTGCGTACATCAACCATCAGGGGGGAACAAGGAGTTCCCTGGCGATGGAAGAAGTGACCAAAATCATTCAATGGGCGGAGACTCACTCCTGCCACCTATCTGCAATCCACATCCCAGGAGTGGAAAATTGGGAAGCGGATTTTCTGAGTCGTCAGACATTACATCCGGGGGAGTGGGAACTCCATCCGGAAATCTTTGCCCAAATTACTCAACTGTGGGGCATTCCAGACATGGATCTGATGGCCTCTCGTCAGAACTTCAAGGTTCCTTGCTACGGGTCCAGATCCAGGGATCCCAAGGCGACTCTAGTAGATGCACTAGTAGCACCTTGGACCTTCAAACTAGCTTATGTATTCCCGCCGTTTCCTCTCATCCCCAGGCTGGTAGCCAGGATCAATCAAGAGAGGGCGTCGGTGATCTTGATAGCTCCTGCGTGGCCACGCAGGACTTGGTATGCAGATCTGGTGAATATGTCATCGGCTCCACCATGGAAGCTACCTTTGAGACGAGACCTTCTTGTTCAAGGTCCGTTCGAACATCCGAATCTGATCTCACTCCAGCTGACTGCTTGGAGATTGAACGCTTGATCTTATCAAAACGAGGGTTCTCAGATTCTGTTATTGATACTCTTGTTCAGGCCAGAAAGCCTGTAACTAGAAAAATTTACCACAAAATATGGAAAAAATATATCTGTTGGTGTGAATCTAAAGGATTCCCTTGGGACAAGGTAAAGATTCCTAAGATTCTATCCTTTCTTCAAGAAGGATTGGAGAAAGGATTATCTGCAAGTTCCTTGAAGGGACAGATTTCTGCCTTGTCTGTGTTACTTCACAAAAAGCTGGCAGCTGTGCCAGATGTTCAAGCCTTTGTTCAGGCTCTGGTTAGAATCAAGCCTGTTTACAAACCTTTGACTCCTCCTTGGAGTCTCAACTTAGTTCTTTCAGTTCTTCAGGGGGTTCCGTTTGAACCCTTACATTCCGTTGATATTAAGTTATTATCTTGGAAAGTTTTGTTTTTGGTTGCAATTTCTTCTGCTAGAAGAGTTTCAGAATTATCTGCTCTGCAGTGTTCTCCTCCTTATCTGGTGTTCCATGCAGATAAGGTGGTTTTACGTACTAAACCTGGTTTTCTTCCAAAAGTTGTTTCTAACAAAAACATTAACCAGGAGATAGTCGTACCTTCTTTGTGTCCGAAACCAGTTTCGAAGAAGGAACGTTTGTTGCACAATTTGGATGTTGTTCGCGCTCTAAAATTCTATTTAGATGCTACAAAGGATTTTAGACAAACATCTTCCTTGTTTGTTGTTTATTCTGGTAAAAGGAGAGGTCAAAAAGCAACTTCTACCTCTCTCTCTTTTTGGATTAAAAGCATCATCAGATTGGCTTATGTGACTGCCGGACGGCAGCCTCCTGAAAGAATCACAGCTCATTCCACTAGGGCTTTGGCTTCCACATGGGCCTTCAAGAACGAGGCTTCTGTTGATCAGATATGTAGGGCAGCGACTTGGTCTTCACTGCACACTTTTACCAAATTTTACAAGTTTGATACTTTTGCTTCTTCTGAGGCTATTTTTGGGAGAAAGGTTTTGCAAGCCGTGATGCCTTCCATTTAGGTGACCTGATTTGCTCCCTCCCTTCATCCGTGTCCTAAAGCTTTGGTATTGGTTCCCACAAGTAAGGATGACGCCGTGGACCGGACACACCTATGTTGGAGAAAACAGAATTTATGTTTACCTGATAAATTACTTTCTCCAACGGTGTGTCCGGTCCACGGCCCGCCCTGGTTTTTTAATCAGGTCTGATAATTTATTTTCTTTAACTACAGTCACCACGGTATCATATGGTTTCTCCTATGCAAATATTCCTCCTTAACGTCGGTCGAATGACTGGGGTAGGCGGAGCCTAGGAGGG
Source organism: Bombina bombina (assembly GCF_027579735.1). Lineage (NCBI taxonomy): Eukaryota > Metazoa > Chordata > Amphibia > Anura > Bombinatoridae > Bombina > Bombina bombina. The sequence continues at coordinate 838,889,843 of NC_069504.1, read as the reverse complement.
ATCATGTGACCAGCTTTGCTGGGCTCTTTGCCATTTCCTGTTGGGGGGGAGAATGTCCCACAAGTAAGGATGACGCCGTGGACCGGACACACCGTTGGAGAAAGTAATTTATCAGGTAAACATAAATTCTGTTTTTTTCTATCAGGTATACGGAAAAACAGCAGATAAACGTGTTAAAATATTTTTGCTTGTAAAAAGGTTAAAGGGATATAATAAATAATAATTGTTCCATTAATTCATATGAGAAATAAATATAACCTACTGTAATAAGTAACATATTTAAGTTTCTCAAATGTGTTTCAAATGAACTAAATCAGTGCCTGTTTAGTCAGATGTTACTTTCTATTTAGACTTGAGAGCTTGACTATGCATGCGTACAACTTTATGCGCTCTGCACCTCTCTGTTATGTTTAATTAACAGCTAAGAGTTCACCGGCACTACAATCCAAAAGAGTGCAAAAAACGAATCAACTAAAAATATTTCTATAAGATAAGGTGCTAATCCTCCAAAATAATTAAATTATTCAAACAAGAGAAAGTATGGGGGCTTACAACACTATTCCCTACTAATAAAACATAGCCTTTATAAATAAATTAAAATCATTAACAGAAGGTAATATCACATTTAATCACCCTGCTCACATACCACCCTCCCACTGGGTAAGGTTATATAGTATTGAAAAAAGTAGAGTGAATAAGAAAATAAGCAGAAAAAGTTAAAAACTTTTATTTGATTTTAGCATTGAAAAAGGCCGTGTATGGCCGAATCTTTTCTAACTTGCCTCCAGGGCCGGCCTTAAGGCAAGACGAACATGGTGGCCGCCTAGGGCCCCGCGCTTGTGGCAATTTTAAAAAATATATATTTTTGGCGTCATTTTTTTTAAACCGGCAGCCTGGGAACTCAGGACTTGGAGAGGATGGTGACTGGTGGTGAGGAGTCACATGACTGTGTGGCGTGTGAGAAGCAGAAGAAGCTTCAACATCAAAGCAGGCACAGCCATGAGTAGTAGCAGCAGAGGCCAGGGGCGGAACTACCGGTGGTGATGCTTGCATTGGTCCAACAGGGGGGCCCAACTTCAAGCTGACCTGGGGGCTTCATTTTATTGCTGTGGGCATCATTTATTGCAGTGGGGCTGGTGGCATCATTTGACAAAGTCTTGACCCCTCAGCCGAAACACGTAGAAAGGTAACTAGTTCCAGCACTTGACACTCACGCATTTACTGACCAGTAAGTGTGAACTGAAGGACTCTCAGAACCACCGCCGTCGGAAGCCGGAAGCACTGCAGGAGCAGGCAGAGGTGGACTCTTCTTTCCGAGTGAGCGGTAGGAGTACTGAAGCCATCGGGCTTTCCTTTTTCTCAAACAAGGTAATTTGAATTTACGCGACCCAAGGAGGAGCAGCAGGGATTGGCTCCCTAAAAATCAGACCGTTCCAAGAACAGGGTGACTGTATTAAGTGAGCTCTCCCGTACACGAACATACGAACCGGGTAAGTGATTGCCTTAGATACCGTGGTGTACACTGTAACCAAGGAGGATTCTTTACTATATATCCATTACATTTTCGAATAGACTTTCCTATCCTATGAACTGTAAGATTGGACTGTTTTCTCCAACATTGGTGTGTCCGGTCCACGGCGTCATCCATTACTTGTGGGATATTCTCCTCCCCTACAGGGAAAGGCAAGGAGAGCACACAGCAGAGCTGTCCATATAGCTCCCCCTCTAGCTCCACCCCCCAGTCATTCTCCTTGCCGCTCTGAACAAGTAGCATCTCCTCGGGGATGGTGAGGAGTTTGTGGTGTTAGTTGTAGTTTTTTTATATCTTCTATCAAGAGTTTGTTATTTTAAAATAGTGCTGGCTTGTACTATTTACTCTACAACAGAAAAGTGATGAAGATTTCTGTTAAGAGGAATATGATTTTAGCACAAGTAACTATAATCCATTGCTGTTACCACGCAGGACTGTTGAAACCAGAGAACTTCAGTTGGGGGTAACAGTTTGCAGACTCATCTGCTTCAGGTATGACTAGTCTCCTTCTAACAACACAGGCTAATGCTAGATGACAGTCATTTTTCCCCTCAGGGAAAATGGTAAGCCATTTTTCTTTCACCTCAGCAAAAAAGATAACAGGCTTCCCCTTTTTGATTTTTATGCTGGTAGACACTGTTAGGGGCAAAATCGATTGTTTTTTATTACAATATCATGGCATTTGAACTGTTTTATAAGCTCATATACACTTGGGAACGTTTTTTATTGATCTGGCATGTTTTAGACACCTAAATCTAGTCAGGAAGGCCCCTTCACTCTAGTGTGCTGAGGGAGGAAGCCTCATTTTGGCGCTTCAGCTGTGCAGTTGATTTCAAGGCAGTGCATGCAGTTTTCATGTGAGAGGGTCCTGTGACTCAGAAAGTGACTCCAGAAGGCTTATTTCTGTGGATGATTGACCCCTAAGGAAGGTAAAATGCTGCAGCAATACTGTAGCAGGGATTGTAGTGTATAAAAACGGTTAAATCCAACAATTAGCTCTGGTTTGCTTGTTTTAAGAGCTAGAGTCTCCATATTTGCTGTGCAATACTTTCTAAGCATTAAGACACTGGGGTCCAAATTTCATAAAAATCGGATATTGCCTTCATAGTTTTTTGAACATTCAGAAATAAAGTGTGTAATTTTATTATTTAAAGAGACAGTAACGTTTTTGTTTAAAATCGTTTTTATTGCATTGTTTGCCTGCCTAAATCTGTTTAACATGTCTATGCCATCAGATAACCTATGTTCTGTGTGTGTAGAGACAAATGTGTTCCCCCTTTGAGTGTTTGTGATAATTGTGCCATAGCGTCCAAACAAAATAAGGACAGCTCTGTTACATTTCATAATGTTGCCCAAGATAATTTATCTAATGAAGGTAGTGAGGATAATTCTACATCCTCTCCTTCTGTGTCTACACCAGCTTTGCCCGCGCAGGCGACACCTAGCGCGCCAGTGCTTATTTCTATGCAACAATTAACAGCAGTAGTGGATAATTCTATAGCAAATCTTTTATCCAAACTGCCAGCATTTCAGAGAAAGCGTGATTGTTCAGTTTTAAATACAGATAAAAAAAGGATGAACAATCAGACGCTGACGATGCCTTATCTATTTTACCCTCACATCAGTCGGAATTGGCTGTGAGGGAAGGGCTGTCTGAGGGTGAAATTTCAGACTCAGGAAAAATTTCTCAACAGGCAGAACCTGATATAGTAGCATTTAAATTTAAGCTAGAACATCTCCGCGCTTTGCTTAAGGAGGTATTAGCTACTCTGGATGACTGTGATTCTGTAGTAGTACCAGAGAAGTTGTGCAAATTGGACAAATTTTTAGAGGTCCCAGTGCACAAAGACGCTTTTCCAATACCCAAGAGGGTAGCGAGCATAGTGGATAAGGAGTGGGAGAAGCCAGGTGTACCCTTTGCCCCACCTCCTATATTTAAGAAAATGTTTCCCATAGTAGACCCTAGAAGGGACGCATGGCAGACGGTCCCGAAGGTTGAGGGAGCTGTTTCAACACTAGCGAAGCGCACAACTATTCCTATAGAGGACAGCTGCGCTTTCAAAGATCCTATGGATAAAAATTGGAAGGATTGCTTAAAAAGATTTTTGTTCAACAAGGGTTCATCCTTCAACCAGCTACGTGTGTTATTACTGTCACTTCAGCGGCGTCCTTTTGGTTCGAGGAACTAGAAAGGTCGCTCCAGAAAGAGACTTCCTATGAAGAAGTCATAGACAGAATTCACGCATTAAAGTTAGCTAATTCCTTTATATTGGATGCCGCTTTTCAAATAACGAAATTGGCGGCGAAAAACTCAGGTTTTGCTATAGTAGCGCGGAGGGCGCTTTGGCTAAAATCCTGGTCGGCAGATGTGTCGTCCAAGACTAAGTTACTTAATATTCCTTTCAAGGGTAAGACCCTTTTTGGGCCGGAATTGAAGGAAATTATTTCAGACATCACTGGGGGTGAGGGCCATGCCCTCCCACAGGATAGGCCTTTTAAGGCTAAGAACAAGTCTAATTTTCGTTCCTTTCACAATTTCAGGAACGGACCGGCTAATAACTCCACTGCTGCTAGACAAGAAGGTAACGCGGCCCAGCCCAAACCCGCTTGGAAGCCCATGCAAGGCTGGAACAAGGGTAAACAGACCAAGAAACCTGCTGCTGCTACCAAGACAGCATGAAGGGGTAGCCCCCGATCCGGGACCGGATCTGGTAGGGGGCAGACTATCTCTCTTCGCTCAGGCTTGGGCAAGAGATGTTCCGGATCCCTGGGTACTAGAAATAGTCTCCAAGGGATACCTGCTAGAGTTCAAGGGACTTCCTCCAAAGGGAAGATTCCACCTGTCTCACTTATCTTCAGACCAGATAAAGAAACAAGCATTCTTACATTGTGTAAGAGACCTATCAAAGATGGGAGTGATAAACCCAGTCCCCTCCGGGGAACAAGGTCTAGGTTTTTACTCAAACCTGTTTGTGGTTCCCAAAAAAGAGGGAACTTTCAGGCCAATCCTGGATTTAAAGATATTAAACAATTTCCTCAGAGTTCCATCCTTCACGTGGCTCTTCCATTCGGTTTAGCCACCGCTCCCAGAATTTTCTCAAAGGTGCTAGGGTCCCTTCTAGCGGTCCTAAGGCCGAGGGGCATCGCTGTAGCACCTTATCTAGACGACATCCTAATCCAAGCGTCGTCTCTTTCCAAAGCGAGGGCCCACACAGACATTGTTTTGGCTTTTCTCAGATCTCACGGGTGGAAGGTGAACATAGAAAAGAGTTCACTGTCACCGTCCACAAGGGTTCCGTTTCTGGGAACAATAATAGATTCTATGGAAATGAAGATCTTCCTGACAGAAGTCAGAAAGTTAAAGCTTCTAAACGCTTGTCGAGTTCTTCATTCTATTCCTCAACCCTCCATAGCTCGGTGCATGGAAGTAATAGGACTAATGGTTGCAGCAATGGACGTGGTTCCTTTTGCTCGAATTCATCTAAGACCATTACAGCTGTGCATGCTCAATCAGTGGAATGGGGACTATACAGACTTGTCTCCCCAAATTCAAGTAGACCAGGTAACCAGGGACTCACTTCTCTGGTGGTTGACCCAGGATCACCTGTCTCAGGGAATGAGTTTCCGCAGACCGGAGTGGGTCATTGTCACGACCGACGCCAGCCTCTTGGGGTGGGGCGCGGTCTGGGACTCCCTGAAAGCTCAGGGCCTATGGTCTCGGGAAGAGTCGCTTCTCCCGATAAACATTTTGGAACTAAGAGCAATATTCAATGAGCTCCTGGCTTGACCTCAGCTAGCGAAAGCCAGGTTCATAAGATTTCAGTCGGACAACATAACGACTGTTGCGTACATCAATCATCAGGGGGGAACAAAGAGTTCCCTAGCGATGAAGGAAGTAACCAAGATCATCCAATGGGCAGAGAATCACTCCTGCCATCTATCTGCTATTCACATCCCAGGAGTAGACAACTGGGAGGCGGACTATTTGAGTCGTCAGACTTTCCATCCGGGGGAGTGGAAACTCCACCCGGAGGTCTTTGCTCAGTTAACCCAATTATGGGGCATTCCAGACATGGATCTAATGGCGTCCCGTCAGAACTTCAAGATTCCTTGTTACGGGTCCAGATCCAGGGATCCCAAGGCGATTCTAGTGGATGCATTAGTGGCGCCTTGGTCGTTCAACCTAGCGTATGTGTTTCCACCGTTTCCTCTCCTTCCCAGGCTCATAGCCAGGATCAAACAGGAAAAGGCCTCGGTGATTCTGATAGCTCCTGCGTGGCCACGCAGGACTTGGTATGCAGACCTGGTGAATATGTCATCGGCTCCACCATGGAAGCTACCTTTGAGACAGGATCTTCTAGTACAAGGTCCATTCAAACATCCAAATCTAGTTTCTCTGCAGCTGACTGCTTGGAAATTGAACGCTTGATTTTATCCAAACGTGGGTTTTCGAATTCTGTGATAGATACTCTGGTCCAAGCCAGAAAACCTGTGACTAGAAAGATTTACCATAAAATATGGCGTAAATATATCTGTTGGTGTGAATCCAAGGGATTCTCCTGGAGTAAAATAAAAATTCCAAGGATTCTCTCCTTTCTCCAAGAAGGTTTGGATAAAGGGTTGTCCGCTAGTTCTCTAAAGGGACAGATTTCTGCTTTATCTGTCTTGTTACACAAACGACTGGCAGCTGTGCCAGATGTACAAGCTTTTGTTCAGGCTTTGGTTAGAATCAAGCCTGTTTACAGAACCATGACTCCTCCTTGGAGTCTAAATTTAGTTCTTTCAGTTCTTCAAGGGGTTCCGTTTGAACCTTTACATTCCATAAATATTAAGTTATTATCTTGGAAAGTACTGTTTTTGGGTGCTATTTCTTCTGCTAGAAGAGTTTCTGAATTATCTGATTTGCAGTGTAATCCACCCTATCTGGTTTTCCATTCAGATAAGGTTGTTTTGCGTACTAAGCCTGGTTTTCTTCCAAAAGTTGTTTCCAACAAGAATATTAACCAGGAAATAGTTGTTCCTTCTCTGTGTCCGAAACCAGTTTCAAAGAAGGAACGTTTATTACACTATTTAGATGTTGTTCGTGCTTTAAAGTTCTATTTAGAAGCAACAAAAGATTTTTGACAAACCTCATCTTTGTTTGTCGTTTACTCTGGTAAGAGGAGAGATCAAAAAGCTACTGCTACCTCTCTCTCTTTCTGGCTAAAAAGCATTATCCGATTGGCCTATGAGACTGCCGGACGACAGCCTCCTGACCGAATCACAGCTCACTCTACTAGGGCTGTGGCTTCCACATGGGCCTACAAGAACGAGGCTTATGTTGATCAGATATGTAAGGCAGCGACTTGGTATTCTCTGCACACTTTTGCCAAATTCTACAAATTTGATACTTATGCTTCTTCGGAGGCTATTTTTGGGAGAAAGGTTTTGCAAGCCATGGTGCCTTCCATTTAGGTAACCTGATTTGCTCCCTCCCTTCATCCGTGTCCTAAAGCTTTGGTATTGGTTCCCGCAAGTAATGGATGACGCCGTGGACCGGACACACCAATGTTGGAGAAAACAGAATTTATGCTTACCTGATAAATTACTTTCTCCAACGGTGTGTCCGGTCCACGGCCCGCCCTGGTTTTCCTAATCAGGTTGAATTTTTTTTTGTCTTTATACACTACAGTCACCACGGCACCCTATAGTTTCTCCTTTTTCTGCTAACCGTCGGTCGAATGACTGGGGGGCGGAGCTAGAGGGGGAGCTATATGGACAGCTCTGCTGTGTGCTCTCCTTGCCTTTCCCTGTAGGGGAGGAGAATATCCCACAAGTAATGGATGACGCCGTGGACCGGACACACCGTTGGAGAAAGTAATTTATCAGGTAAGCATAAATTCTGTTTTTGCAACATTTTATAAAACATTGTATACACAAGGTGTAACTATCGACCTATTCTGAAATGAAACTATAACAGCTGCTACAATTTTTGGCCGATACTCCAACTTTTTAGTATTTTAAATATCTTTTTTATATTTTTGCTTATTTTTGCCCTAAATTTTTCATTTTTATTTTTATATTTTTGATTTTTAATTTTTTATTTTTACTTTCCGACCCCATTATCTGATCCTATTTTGAATCTTTACTCAACCAACGAATATTAGTTATTGTATCTATTAGTTAAGTTTTTAAAGTAATTTAACACCGGTGTTTATTCATTATATATTTCCTATATATTTATTCTGTAGGCTTCTACTTACGCCTCTTTAATTATTATAATTTTTTTTCCAACCGTATTATTCTTTTGATTGTTCTTATGAATGTATTAATGTTACTATGAGCGCGTCACTTTAAGAATATTTGCTTTGTTATGCCCCTTACACCCTACTGTTGTTGATATATTTGTATTCATCATTTACGCACACTAATAGAATGTTTCATTGTTACCATGAGCTCAACGTCACTTTGAGCATATAGCTACTATTTGCTTTTTTGCGTCCTTAACCCCCAACAGTTGTTATTTTAACTTGTATTCATCATTAACGCACATTATCATTATACACTTAAATAGTTTTTTTCACTTGGGACAGATAGCCGTAAGGCGCCACCTCCACCCCTGTTCTCTGGGGGCATCATTTTATTGCAGAGGTGCTGACCTGGGGGCTTCATTTTATTGCTGTGAGCATCATTTTTTGCAGTGGGACTAGTGGCATAATTTATTGCTGGGGGGCTCAGTGCATAATTTTATTGCAGGGTGGGCTGGGGGCATTATTTTATTGCTGGGAGCATCATTTTATTGCAGGGTGGGCTGGGGGCAAAATTTTATTGCAGGGGGGCTAGGGCTTCATTTATGGTTGGGGGCATCATTTTATTTTAGGGGGGATGGCCTGAGGGCTTCATTTTATTGCTGGGGGTATCATTTATTGCAGTGGGGCTGGGGGCATCATTTATTGCAGGGGGGCTCAGGGCATAATTTTATTGCAAAAGGGCTGGGGGCGTAATTTTATTGCAGGGGGCTAGGGCATCATTTATTGCAGGGGGGCTGGAGGCATCATTTTATTGCAGGAGTGCTGGGGGCATCATTTTATTGCAGGGGGGCTGGGGGGCATCATTTATTGCTGGGGGGCATCATTTATTGCTGGGGGTCATCATTTATTGCAGGGGGCTGGGTGCATCATTTATGGCTGGGGGTAGCATAATTTTATTGCAGGGGGACAGGGGGCATCATTATTGCAGCGGGGCTCAGGTGGCTGGGGGCATTATTTATTGTTGGGGGCCTCATTTTATTGCAGGGGGCTAGGGGAATAATTGCTGGAAGGCATAATTTATTACAGGGAGCTGGATGCATCATTTTATTGCAAGGGGGCTGGGGAATCATTTATTGCTGGGGGCATCATTTTATTGTTGGGAGCATAATTTTATTGCAGGGGTGCTGGGGGCATCATTTTATTACAGGGGTGCTGGTAGCATCCTTTTTTGCAGCGGGCTGGACATCATTTTATTGCAGGGGAGCTGGGGCATCATTTTATTTCAGCGGGGCTGGGGGCATTATTTTGTTGCAGGGGTGCTGGGGGCATCATTTTATTGCAGGGGTGCTGGGGACATCATTTGTGATTGGTCTGCTGACTCTTATTGGTGTGGTGCATGTTACGAGAGGTGTCACTAATAAAAGCTCAATAATACAGCTTGGCATACCATCATGTGTCACAATACCTCAAGTTATGGATTTAAAATTGTATAAAGTAAATACCACACAACTGTAATTTGTAGCTAACCAGCTTGCCTTAGTTACAGTAAGTACCTGCAACTAAGATTAAAGGGACATAAAACAAGTTGGGATAGAGAGAAAATATAATATGTACTTTAATTACTTTACCTACAAATTTATACTACAGTGCCTTGCCATTAACCCTTTAATTTAAGTTTCTAACTCCCTCCACACATTTCCTTCTATGGCTGTTTCTATATCTAATGTTGTTTTGGTAGAAGGCTAAAGTGCACAGTGATCATCTGCTGGAGCATGCCTAGAAGCTGTGAAACTAAGGGCTCTTAGTGTAATCAGAGCAGTCAACTTTGTGGGCATAGTAGATGTTGCTATGGCTACAGCTAAGCAAGCACTAACATTGATAGGACGGCTCAGGTTTTATGAAATTCCAAGTGCACATGCTGTTTTACCAGTCATACATACACATCTGTTTATTGGTGTTTAAAAGTATGTTACTAATAATATAAAAATATACATATATTTTATATGTAACTTGAATTTCTTAATGGTTTTGTTTTGTGAAATAGGTAAATTGTCCCTTTTTTAGCTAATTTTTTTGTAGAATTATGCTGAAACTAACACCAATTGCATGTTGTTTGAAGCCTAATTCTATTGCTCATATAAGCAGTTTTTTTTATTAAAAGAAAAAACAGAAAAAATAAATAAAGGAAAAACAACAACATGGTCTCTTAGATGAAACAGAGAAAATTATTTAGTACAATGTCCCTTTAAAGTACTTATTTGCATCTAACAAATACATTCTCACACTTTCTTTGACCACAATAGTACTGTTGGAGATGGACTGGATTTAACTTTGGCTTTGATTTGCTTGTCACGTACACCAAACGCCACATCATTTTCAAGCGTAATACACTGAATCAGCCGTGTAACATGTCTGTCAGTCTACAATCACAGAGAAGCATCGCTTTCAGGTAAAAAAAATAAATCCCATTTTATCAGATACTTCCATTGACAGAAAAGTTTAGCAAACAAATGTTCCATTGTAGTTTGTTTCCTTTTTAGTTGTATTTATATGATTTAAACGTTAGTATGATCAGATCTTAAAGGGACAATGTACTGTAATTTCTTTCTTAAGAAATGGTGAGTCCACGACGTTATCAATTACTAGTGGGAATATCACTCCTGGCCAGCAAGAGGAGGCAAAGAGCACCACAGCAAAGCTGTTAAGTGTTACTCCAGGAAAAACTTAGAAAAGTGGTGCTTCAGGAATATTCAAAAAGGACTTTATTTACAGCATTGACAGCATAGACATATGATAAAAACACACTTGCAAGTGTTGGACAAAGGACGCGTTTCGACTTCCGCCGTCATCAGAAGCCTTAGTCATGTTACCCACCTACACCCATTTAAAGGCATCACAACTTCCTGATAGATTAATTACATAATTACACATTTAGATGTTAAATAAATGAACCCCTAATAAACCCCACCAATCTCCTACCCTTGTCCTATGTTAGATTTAAGATGGTTTTTGACAACTAATTCTTGTTCATAACTCAACTTCCCCCCTTATCCTAACTCCCATTCTTATAATATGTCTTAAAACTTCAGCTATACGTGTGATTTTCTGGATAGAGAACCTAGCTAGGAAAGCCCTTTACCTATATCTATAAACCCTTATTATGGTACATTCTTAGCTTATTAAGGTAAAGCTTGGATCAAAGCATACAGTATGGACAGTAAAAAATTACATTGGGTATAAAGGAAGGAGGGGTTTGGGGGGGTTGGAGATTTGAAAAAGAAACAATATTTATTTCAAGTTATCTCCATACATTAATTAAATCTGCTTCAGTATTAAAACCTAACGGCAATCTCGTTTGCAAAGAAAAAATCCAAAATGCTTCCGGTTTAGACAACAGCGCATCTAGGTTTCCTCCTCTCTGTTAGGCTGACTTTCTCAATCACTTGCCATTTAAATGATTTTACATCTTCATTATGTTTATCTATAAAATGCGCAGCTAGTGCAGAACAGGGGGTAGAGGTGGGGATATCATTTAAATGCTCTCTTATCCTTACTCTCACTTCCCCACATACTGCATCTTACACTCTTTTAGTGCTAACAACACTTGGTGAAAGATAATTGCCTAAGGTACGATTGCATTTAGAAACAAAACAGCATCCTACCTTCACAATATCATACAGAACATTATCCTCTTTGAGAATGGAAATATGTTTTTTCACTATCTTAACAATTTGCCCATACTGACTACTGTAATTAGTAATAAAAGTTGGTCTATCTCTATTGTGTCTTCTCTTTTACTTTTTATCATCAGGCAACAAATCCTTCCGGTCTAAATCTGCTACTTGTACTATAGCTCTGTCTATGACCTAACTATTATAACCTCTGTTTAAGAACCTTTGTTTAAATTCCAGACCTTCCCTCTGAAAAGCATCAGTCTCTGAGCAGTTTCTTTTCAACCTTATATATTCCCCCTTAATTATTCCAAATCCTGCATGCTTGGGATGCAGGCTATTGGCATGGAGAATTGTATTGGACTGCAACAGCTTGCAATATAATTCACTTTTAATACTGCCTTTTGAAACATCACCCGTTAGCATCACATCAAGAAAGGATGTCTCTTTAGAACTGACTGTATATGTGAACTGTAAGCCTACTGTATTAGAATTTAAATACTTCTACTTCTGAGACTGAACCACTCCAAACAAAAATCAGATCATCTATATATTGATGATAACACTTAATCCGGTTAGTGTATGGGTTACTATCTCCATAAACATGGAACAGCTCCCACCAACCCATAAAAGGTTGGCATAGGAGTGGGCAAATTTAGCCCCCATAGCTGTTCCACGCTTCTGGAGATAGTAATTCCCATCAAACAAAAAATAATTGTGATTGAACAGAAAACTTGTTACTCTGATGACATAATCTTTAAATGACTCATCAAAATTGGTATACTTGCCTAAAAAGAATCTAACAGCTGTAAGACCTTCACTATGAGGGATAGAAGAATAAAGCCCTACCAAATCCACTGTTACCCAAATATACCCTTCATGCCAAGTTTCATCTTCCAATAATCTCAGAAGATGCTTGGTATCTCTTAGATAACTTAGAATTAGTTTAAAAAGTGGTTGCAAGAAAGAATCAATCCAAGTTGAAAGATTCTCAAATGGGGATCCTGTTAAGTATTACTCCCCTACCCACAATCCCCAGTCATTCTCTTTGCCTTCATCAATGGAGGAGGTGAAGTTCTGATGTTTGAAGAAAATTGGATTTTTTTCGCTACAAGCAAGATGTTTTGGG